>NW_027143265.1:0-70578 GCF_026170545.1 Melanerpes formicivorus
GCCCTGGACCCAGTCCCAGCCCCAGCACCAGCCCTGCCCCCAGCCCAGCCCCAGCCCCACCCTGGACCCAGCTCCAGCCCCAGCCCAGCCCCAGCCCCGGCCCCAGCCCCTGCCCTGGACCCAGTCCCAGCCCCAGCCTCAGCCCTGCCCCAGCCTAGCCCCAGCCCTAGTCCAGCCCCTGCCCTGGACCCAGTCCCAGCTCCAGCCCAGCCCCAGCCACCGCCCAGCCCCTGTCCTGCCCCCAGCTCCAGTCCAGCCCCCACCCTGGACCCACCCCCACCGCAGCCCAGCCCCCAACCCCGGCCCCAGCCCCTGCCCTGGACCCAGTCCCTGCCCCAGCCCCAGCCCCTGCCACCAGCCCAGCCCCAGCCCCACCCTGGACCCAGCTCCAGCCCCAGCCCAGCCTCAGCCCCGGCCCCAGCCCCTGGCCTGGACCCAGTCCCAGCCCCAGCCCCAGCCCAGCCCCAGCCCAGCCCCAGCCCCGGCCCCAGCCCCTGCCCTGGACCCAGTCCCAGCCCCATCCCCAGCCCTGCCCCCAGCCCAGCCCCAGCCCCACCCTGGACCCAGCCCCAGCCCCAGCCAGCCCCAGCCAGCCCCAGCCCAGCCCCAGCCCCAGTCCAGCCCCACCCTGGACCCAGCCCCAGCCCCAGCCCAGCCCCAACCCAGCCGCAGCCCCCGGCCCCAGCCCCTGCCCTGGACCCAGTCCCAGCCCCGGCCCCAGCCCCTGCCCTGGACCCAGCCCCAGCCCCAGCCCCAGCCCAGCCCTGGACCCTGTCCCAGCCCCACCCTGAACCCACCCCAGCCCCAGCCCAGCACCAGCCCTGCCCCCAGCCCAGCCCCAGCCCCCACCCTGGACCCAGCTCCAGCCCCAGCCCAGCCCCAGCCCCGGCCCCAGCCCCTGCCCTGGACCCAGTCCCAGCCCCAGCCTCAGCCCTGCCCCAGCCTAGCCCCAGCCCTGGACCCAGTCCCAGCTCCAGCCCAGCCCCAGGTACCGCCCAGCCCCCTGTCCTGCCCCCAGCTCCAGTCCAGCCCCACCCTGGACCCACCCCAGCCCCAGCCCAGCCCCAGCCCAGCCCCAGCCCCGGCCCCAGCCCCTGCCCTGGACCCAGTCCCAGCCCCATCCCCAGCCCTGCCCCCAGCCCAGCCCCAGCCCCACCCTGGACCCAGCCCCAGCCCCAGCCAGCCCCAGCCAGCCCCAGCCCAGCCCCAGCCCCAGTCCAGCCCCACCCTGGACCCAGCCCCAGCCCCAGCCCAGCCCCAACCCAGCCGCAGCCCCGGCCCCAGCCCCTGCCCTGGACCCAGTCCCAGCCCCGGCCCCAGCCCCTGCCCTGGACCCAGCCCCAGCCCCCAGCCCCAGCCCAGCCCTGGACCCTGTCCCAGCCCCACCCTGAACCCACCCCAGCCCCAGCCCAGCACCAGCCCTGCCCCCAGCCCAGCCCCAGCCCCACCCTGGACCCAGCTCCAGCCCCAGCCCAGCCCCAGCCCCGGCCCCAGCCCCTGCCCTGGACCCAGTCCCAGCCCCAGCCTCAGCCCTGCCCCAGCCTAGCCCCAGCCCTGGACCCAGTCCCAGCTCCAGCCCAGCCCCAGCCACCGCCCAGCCCCTGTCCTGCCCCCAGCTCCAGTCCAGCCCCACCCTGGACCCACCCCAGCCCCAGCCCAGCCCCAGCCCCGGCCCCAGCCCCTGCCCTGGACCCAGTCCCAGCCCCAGCCCCAGCCCTGCCCCCAGCCCAGCCCCAGCCCCACCCTGGACCCAGCTCCAGCCCCAGCCCAGCCCCAGCCCCGGCGCCAGCCCCTGCCCTGGACCCAGTCCCAGCCCCAGCCTCAGCCCTGCCCCAGCCTAGCCCCAGCCCCAGTCCAGCCCCTGCCCTGGACCCAGTCCCAGCTCCAGCCCAGCCCCAGCCACAGCCCAGCCCCTGTCCTGCCCCCAGCTCCAGTCCAGCCCCACCATGGACCCAGCCCCAGCCCCAGCGCAGCCCCAGCCCTGCCCCAGCCTAGCCCCAGCCCCTGCCCTGGACACAGCCCCAGCCCCAGCCCAGGCCCAGCCCTGCCCCAGCCCAAGCCCCAGCCCCAGCCCCAGCCCCAGCCCCATCCGTTCCCCCAGCCCAGCAAACCCCCATCCCCATCTCTGCCCCCAGCCCAGCCCCAGTCCCAGCCCTGCCCCAGCCCCACCCTCGGACCCAGCCCAGCCCCAGCCCCAGCCCCAGTCGCAGCCCTGCCAAAGACTTGGTTCCATCTCCAGCCCCAGCCCTGCCCAAGCCCCGCCATCGGCCCCAGCCCAGCCCCAGCCCCAGCCCTAGCCCTGACCTGGACCCAGCCCCAGCACCACCCAGCCTCATCCCCTGCCCATCCCCATCCCTGCCCCCAGCCCAGCCCCAGCCCCAGCCCAAGCCCTGCCCCAGTCCCTGCCCTAGCCCAGTCCTGGTCCCAGCACAGCCACAGCCCAGCCCCAGCCCTGCCCCAGCCCAGCCCCAGCCCCAGGCCCAGCCCCAGCCTAGCCCCAGCCCTGCCCCAGGCCCAGCCCCAGGCCTGACCTTAGCCCTGCCCCAGCCCTGGCTCCTGCCCCAGCCCTGGCTCCAGCGCCAGCCCCAGCCCTGCCCATGCCTTGGTTCCAGCCCCAGCCCCAGCCCTGTGCCAACCCAGCCCCAGCCACCGCCCAGCCCCAGCCCCAGCCCCAGCCCCAGCCCTGCCCTGGACCCAGCCCCAGCCCCACCCCAGACTCATCCCCAGCCCAGCCCCCAGCCCCGGCCCTAGCCCTGCCCAGTCCCGGTCCATGCCCAGCCCCAGCCCTGCCCAACCCTCATCCCCAGCACAGCCCTTGCCCCAGCCCTACCCCTGCCCAGTCCCGGGCCATGCCCAGCCACAGCCCTGCCCAGCCCCAGCCCCAGCCCCAGCCCTGCCCCAGCCCCGCCCTCGGCCCCAGCCCAGCCCCAGCCCCAGCCCCAGCCCTAGCCCTGCCCTGGACCCAGCCCCAGCCCCACCCCAGCCTCATCCCCTGCCCAGCCCCAGCCCTGCCCCAGCCCAAGCCCCAGCCCCAGCCCTAGCCCAGCCCTGCCCTCAGCCCAGCCCCAGGCCCGGACCCAGCCCCGGCCTCAGCCCAGCCCTAACCTAGCCCTGCCCCACCCCAGGCCTAGCCCAGCCGTGCCCTCAGCCCAGACCCAGCCCTGGACCAAGCCCCAGCCCTGAGCCAAACCCAGCCCCAGCCTGGCCCCAGCCCTGCCCTAGCTCCAGCCCTAGCCCTGTCCCCAACTTCAGCCCATGCCCCTGCCCCAGTCCCAGTCCTGCCCCATCCCCAGCCCCCAGCCCCAGCCCTGCCCTCAGCCCAGCCCCAGACCCAGCCTGGCCCCAGCCCTGTCCCCAGCCACAGCCACAGCCCAGCCCCAGGTCCAACCCCAGCCTAGCCACAGCCCTGCCCCAGCCCTGGCTCCTGCCCCAGCCCTGGCTCCAGCGCCAGCCCCAGCCCTGCCCATGCCTTGGTTCCAGCCCCAGCCCCAGCCCAGCGCCAACCCAGCCCCAGCCCAAGGCCCAGCCTCAAGCCTAGTCCTGCCCCAGCCCTGGCCCCAATCCAGCCCCAGCCCTACCCCTACCTCAGCCCTAGCCCCAGCCCTGTCCGCAGCCCCAGCCCCAGCCCCAGCCCCACCCTCGCCACCAGCCCAGCCCCAGCCCCAAACTTGCCCCCAGCCCAGACCCAGTTCCAGCCCTGCCCCAGCCCTGCCCTTGCCCCAGCCCCAGCCCCTGCCCCAGACTCGGCTCCAGCCCAACCCCACCTCAGCCCCAGCCCCAGCCCAGCCCCAGCCCTGCCCCAGCCTAGCCCCAGCCCCAGTCCACCCCCATCCTGGACCCAGCCCCAGCCCCAGCCCAGCTCCAGCCCTGCCCCAGCCTAGCCCCAGCCCCAGTCCAGACCCTGCCCTGGACCCAGCCCCAGCCCCACCCCAGCTTTATCCCCAGCCCAGGCCCAGCACTGCCCCACCCCATCCCCAGCCCCAGCCCCAGCCCATCCCTGCCCCAGCCCTGCCTCTGCCCCAGCCCAGCCCCTGCCCCAGACTCGGCCCCAGCCCAACCCCAGCCCAGCCCCAGCCCCAGCCCTGCCCCAGCCCAGCCCCAGCCATCGCCCAGCCCCAGCCCTGGACCCAGCCTCAGTCGCAGCCCCGGCCCAGCCCAGCCCTAGCCCAGCCCCAGCCCCACCCTCAGCCCCAGCCCAGCTCCAGCCACAGCCCAGCCACAGCCCTGGACCCAGCCCCAGCCCAGCTCCATCCCCAGCCCTGCCCAGCCCTGCCCTCAGCCAAGCCCCAGCCCCAGCCTGGCCCCAGTCCTGCCCCAGCCTAGCACCAGCCCCAGTCCAGCCCCTGCACTGGACCCAGTCCCAGCCCCAGCCCGGCCCCAGCCGTGCCCCAGCATAGCCCCTGCCCCAGTCGAGCCCCATCCTGGACCCAGGCCCAGCCCCAGACGAGCCCCTGCCCTGCCCCAGCCTAGCCCCAGCCCCCAGTCCAGACCCTGCCCTGGACCCAGCCCCAGCCCCAGCTCAGCCCCAGTCCAGCCCCATCCTGGACCCCAGCCCCAGCCCCAGCCCAGCTCCAGCCCTGCCCCAGCCTAGCCCCAGCCCCAGTCCAGACCCTGCCCTGGACCCAGCCCCAGCCCCACCCCAGCTTTATCCCCAGCCCAGGCCCAGCACTGCCCCGCCCCATCCCCAGCCCCAGCCCCAGCCCATCCCTGCCCCAGCCCTGCCTCTGCCCCAGCCCAGCCCCTGCCCCAGACTCGGCCCCAGCCCAACCCCAGCCCCAGCCCCAGCCCCAGCCCTGCCCCAGCCCAGCCCCAGCCATCGCCCAGCCCCAGCCCCAGCCCAGCCCCGGCCCCAGCCCTGCCCCAGCTCTGGCCCCAGCCCTGTCCCCAGCCCCGGCCCCTGCCCCAGTCCCAGCCCAAGCCCCGCCCTGCCCTCAGCCCCAGCCCCAGCCCCAGCCACAGCCCAGCCACAGCCCTGGACCTAGCCCCAGTCCAGCCACAGCCCCAACCCCAGCCCTGCCAAGCCCCAGCCCCAGCCCCAGCCCTGCCCAAGACTTGGTTCCTGCCCCAGCCCCAGCCCTGCCCCAGCCCTGCCCTGCACCCAGCCCCAGCCCCAGCCCAGCCCCAGCCATGGAACCAGCCCCAGTCACAGCACCGGCCCCAGCCCCAGCCCCAGACCTGCCCCAGCCCAGCCCCAGCCCCACCCTGGACCCAGCCCCAGCCCCACTCCAGCCCCTGTCCTGGACCCAGCCCCAGCCCCACCCCAGCCTCATCCCCAGCCACAGCCCTGCCCCAGCCCCACCCCTGCCCCAGCCCAGCCCTATCTCCAGCCCAGCCCCTCCCCTGGACCCAGCCCCTGCCTTGGACCCAGCCTCAGCCCAGACCCAGCCCCAGCCACAGCCCAGCCCCAGCCCTGGACCCAGCCTCAGTCGCAGCCCCGGGCCCAGCCCAGCCCTAGCCCAGCCCCAGCCCCACCCTCAGCCCCAGCCCAGCTCCAGCCACAGCCCAGCCACAGCCCTGGACCCAGCCCCAGCCCAGCTCCATCCCCAGCCCTGCCCAGCCCTGCCCTCAGCCAAGCCCCAGCCCCAGCCTGGCCCCAGTCCTGCCCCAGCCTAGCACCAGCCCCAGTCCAGCCCCTGCACTGGACCCAGTCCCAGCCCCAGCCCGGCCCCAGCCGTGCCCCAGCATAGCCCCTGCCCCAGTCGAGCCCCATCCTGGACCCAGCCCCAGCCCCAGCCGAGCCCCTGCCCTGCCCCAGCCTAGCCCCAGCCCCAGTCCAGACCCTGCCCTGGACCCAGCCCCAGCCCCACCCCAGCCTTATCCCCAGCCCAGCCCCAGCCCTGCCCGCCCCGGCCCAGCCCCCAGCCCCAGCCCCAGCCCCAGCCAAGCCCCACTTACGGCCCCATCCCCGGCCCCAGCCAAGCCCTGCCCCAGCCCCAGCCCCGGCCCCTGCCCCAGCCCCAGCCCCAGCCCCAGCCCCAGCCCAGCCCCAGCCCGGCCCCAGCCACAGCCCAGCCACAGCCCTGGACCCAGCCCCAGCACCAGCCCCAGCCCCAGCCCTGCCCCAGCCATGCCCTCAGCCCAACCCCAGCCCCAGCCCGGCCCCAGTTCTGCCCCAGCCCCAGCCCCAGCCCCAGCCCAACCCTGGACCCAGCCCCAGTCCCAGCCCAGCCCCAGACCTGCCCCAGCCTAGCCCCAACCCCAGTCCAGTCCCTGCCCTGGACCCAGTCCCAGCCCCAGCCCAGCCCCAGCCCTGCCCCAGCCTAGCCCCAGCCCCAGCCCAGCCCCAGCCCTGGACCCAGCCCCAGCCCCAGCCCCACCCCCGGGCCCCATCCCCGGCCCCAGCCCATCCCTAGCCCAGCCCTGGACCCAGTCCCAGCCCCAGCCCAGCCCCAGCCCTGCCCCAGCCTAGCCCCAGCCCCGGCCTCAGCCCAGCCCTAACCTAGCCCTGCCCCAGCCCCAGGCCTAGCCCAGCCATGCCCTCAGCCCAGCCCCAGCCCCACCAGCCTGGCCCCAGCCCTGTCCCCAGCCCCGGCCCAGCCCAGCCCCAGGCCCAGCCCCAGCCTAGCCCCAGCCCTGCCCCAAGCCCAGCCCCTGGCCGGACCTCAGCCCTGCCCCAGCCCTGGCTCCCAGTCCAGCCCTGGCCCAGCCCCCGCCCCAGCCCAATCCTTGCCCCCAGCCCAGTCCTAGCCCAGCCCCAGCCCAGCCCCTGCCCTGGACCCAGCCCCAGCCCAGCCCCAGCCCCAGCCCCTGCCCTGCCCCAGCCCAGCCACAGCCCAGCCCCAGCCCTGGACCCAGCCCCAGCCCAGCCCCATCCCCAGCCCTGCCCCAGCCACAGCCCTCAGCCCAGCCCCAGCCCCGCCCCAGTCCTGCCCCAGCCTCGGCCCCAGCCCCACCCTGGACCCAGCCCCAGCCACAGCCCAGCCCTAGCCCTGCCCCAGCCTAACCCCAGCCCCAGTCCAGCCCCTGCCCTGGACCCGGTCCCAGCTCCAGCCCAGCCCCAGCCACCGACCAGCCCCTGTCCTGCCCCCAGCCCAACCCCAGCCCCTGGCCTGGACCCAGTCCCAGCCCCAGCCCAGCCCAGCCTCAGCCCAGCCCCAGCCCAGCCCCAGCCCTGCCCCAGCCTAGCCCCAGCCCCGGCCTCAGCCCAGCCCTAACCTAGCCCTGCCCCAGCCCCAGGCCTAGCCCAGCCATGCCCTCAGCCCAGCCCCAGCCCCACCAGCCTGGCCCCAGCACTGTCCCCAGCCCCGGCCCAGCCCAGCCCCAGGCCCAGCCCCAGCCTAGCCCCAGCCCTGCCCCAAGCCCAGCCCCTGGCCGGACCTCAGCCCTGCCCCAGCCCTGGCTCCCAGCCCAGCCCTGGCCCAGCCCCCGCCCCAGCCCAATCCTTGCCCCCCAGCCCAGTCCTAGCCCAGCCCCAGCCCCAGCCCCAGCCCCAGCCCTGCCCCAGTCCCAGCCCCAGCCCATTACTGGTCCCAGCCTAGCCCCTGCCCTGGACCCAGCCCCAGCCCAGCCCCAGCCCCAGCCCCTGCCCTGCCCCAGCCCAGCCACAGCCCAGCCCCAGCCCTGGACCCAGCCCCAGCCCAGCCCCATCCCCAGCCCTGCCCCAGCCACAGCCCTCAGCCCAGCCCCAGCCCCGCCCCAGTCCTGCCCCAGCCTCGGCCCCAGCCCCCACCCTGGACCCAGCCCCAGCCACAGCCCAGCCCTAGCCCTGCCCCAGCCTAACCCCAGCCCCAGTCCAGCCCCTGCCCTGGACCCGGTCCCAGCTCCAGCCCAGCCCCAGCCACCGACCAGCCCCTGTCCTGCCCCCAGCCCAACCCCAGCCCCACCCTGGACCGAGCCCCAGCCCCAGCCAGCCCCAGCCAGCCCCAGCCCAGCCCCAGCCCCAGTCCAGCCCCACCCTGGACCCAGCCCCAGCCCCAGCCCAGCCCCAACCCAGCCGCAGCCCCGGCCCCAGACCCTGCCCTGGACCCAGCCCCAGCCCAGCCCCAGCCCCACCCTGGACCCACCCCAGCCCCAGCCCAGCCCCAGCCCAGCCCCAGCCCCGGCGCCAGCCCCAGCCCTGCCCCCAGCCCAGCCCCAGCCCCACCCTGGACCCAGCTCCAGCCCCAGCCCCTGGCCTGGACCCAGTCCCAGCCCCAGCCCAGCCCCAGCCCAGCCCCAGCCCCGGCGCCAGCCCCTGCCCTGGACCCAGTCCCAGCCCCAGCCTCAGCCCTGCCCCAGCCTAGCCCCAGCCCTAGTCCAGCCCCTGCCCTGGACCCAGTCCCAGCTCCAGCCCAGCCCCAGCCACCGCCCAGCCCCTGTCCTGCCCCCAGCTCCAGTCCAGCCCCACCCTGGACCCACCCCAGCCCCAGCCCAGCCCCAGCCCCGGCCCCAGCCCCTGCCCTGGACCCAGTCCCAGCCCCAGCCCCAGCCCTGCCCCCAGCCCAGCCCCAGCCCCACCCTGGACCCAGCTCCAGCCCCAGCCCAGCCCCAGCCCCGGCCCCAGCCCCTGCCCTGGACCCAGTCCCAGCCCCAGCCTCAGCCCTGCCCCAGCCTAGCCCCAGCCCCAGTCCAGCCCCTGCCCTGGACCCAGTCCCAGCTCCAGCCCAGCCCCAGCCACCGCCCAGCCCCCTGTCCTGCCCCCAGCTCCAGTCCAGCCCCACCATGGACCCAGCCCCAGCCCCAGCGCAGCCCCAGCCCTGCCCCAGCCTAGCCCCCAGCCCCAGCCCAGCCCCTGCCCTGGACACAGCCCCCAGCCCCAGCCCAGGCCCAGCCCTGCCCCAGCCCAAGCCCCAGCCCCAGCCCCAGCCCCAGCCCCATCCGTTCCCCCAGCCCAGCACAGCCCCATCCCCCATCTCTGCCCCCAGCCCAGCCCCAGTCCCAGCCCTGCCCCAGCCCCACCCTCGGCCCCAGCCCAGCCCCAGCGCCAGCCCCAGCCCTGCCCAAGCCCCGCCATTGGCCCCAGCCCAGCCCCAGCCCCAGCCCTAGCCCAGCCATGCCCTCAGCCCCAGCCCCAGCCAAAGCCCCACCCTCGGCCCCAGCCCAGCCCCTGCCCCAGCCTTGCCCCGGCCCCAGCCCCAGCCCCTGCCCAACCCCTGCCCTGGACCCAGCCCCAGCCCCAGCCCCAGCCCCAGCCCCAGCCCCAGCCCTGCCCCAGCCCAGCCCCAGCCACAGCCCAGCCCCATCTCTGGACCCAATCGCAGTCGCAGTCCCGGCCCCAGCGCAGCCCTAGCCCCGCCCCAGCCCCACCCTCAGCCCCAGCCCAGCTCCAGCCACCTGCCCAGCCACAGCCCTGGACCCAGACCCAGCCCAGCCCCATCCCAAGTCCGGCCGCAGTACTGCCCCAGCCCCGGCCCCCAGCCCCACCCTGGACCCAGCCCCAGCCCCAGCCAGCCCCCAGCCAGCCCCAGCCCAGCCCCAGCCCCAGCCCAGCCCCAGCCCCACCCTGGACCCACCCCAGCCCCAGCCCAGCCCCAGCCCCAGCCCCAGCCCCACCCTGGACCCACCCCAGCCCCAGCCCCTGCCCCCCAGCCCAGCCCCAGCCCCACCCTGGACCCAGCTCCAGCCCCAGCCCAGCCTCAACCCCCGGCCCCAGCCCCTGGCCTGGACCCAGTCCCAGCCCCCAGCCCCAGCCCAGCCCCAGCCCAGCCCCAGCCCAGCCCCAGCCCTGCCCCAGCCTAGCCCCAGCCCCGGCCTCAGCCCAGCCCTAACCTAGCCCTGCCCCAGCCCCAGGCCTAGCCCAGCCATGCCCTCAGCCCAGCCCCAGCCCCCACCAGCCTGGCCCCAGCCCTGTCCCCAGCCCCGGCCCAGCCCAGCCCCAGGCCCAGCCCCAGCCTAGCCCCAGCCCTGCCCCAAGCCCAGCCCCTGGCCGGACCTCAGCCCTGCCCCAGCCCTGGCTCCCAGCCCAGCCCTGGCCCAGCCCCCGCCCCAGCCCAATCCCTTGCCCCCCAGCCCAGTCCTAGCCCAGCCCCAGCCCCAGCCCCAGCCCCAGCCCTGCCCCAGTCCCAGCCCCAGCCCATTACTGGTCCCAGCCTAGCCCCTGCCCTGGACCCAGCCCCAGCCCAGCCCCAGCCCCAGCCCCTGCCCTGCCCCAGCCCAGCCACAGCCCAGCCCCAGCCCTGGACCCAGCCCCAGCCCAGCCCCATCCCCAACCCTACCCCAGCCACAGCCCTCAGCCCAGCCCCAGCCCCGCCCCAGTCCTGCCCCCAGCCTCGGCCCCAGCCCCACCCTGGACCCAGCCCCAGCCACAGCCCAGCCCTAGCCCTGCCCCAGCCTAACCCCAGCCCCAGTCCAGCCCCTGCCCTGGACCCCGGTCCCAGCTCCAGCCCAGCCCCAGCCACCGCCCAGCCCCTGTCCTGCCCCCAGCCCAACCCCAGCCCCCACCCTGGACACAGCCCCAGCCCCAGCCATGCCCCCAGCCTAGCCCCAGCCCCAGTCCAGCCCCCACCCTGGACCCAGCCCCAGCCCCCAACCCTAGCCCTGCCCCAGCCCCAGCCCTGCACCAAATTCATCCCCAGCCCCGGCCGCAGCCCAGCCCCCAGCTCTGGCCCCAGCCCTTTCCCCCAGCCCTGGCCTCTGCCCCAGCCCCCAGCCCTAGCCCAGCCATGCCCTCAGCCCCAGCCCCAGCCAAAGCCCCACCCTCGGCCCCAGCCCAGCCCCTGCCCCAGCCTTGCCCCGGCCCAGCCCCAGCCCCTGCCCAACCCCTGCCCTGGACCCAGCCCCCAGCCCCAGCCCCAGCCCCAGCCCCAGCCCCAGCCCTGCCCCCAGCCCAGCCCCAGCCACAGCCCAGCCCCATCTCTGGACCCAATCGCAGTCGCAGTCCCGGCCCCAGCGCAGCCCTAGCCCCGCCCCAGCCCCACCCTCAGCCCCAGCCCAGCTCCAGCCACTGCCCAGCCACAGCCCTGGACCCAGCCCCAGCCCAGCCCCATCCCAAGTCCGGCCGCAGTACTGCCCCAGCCCCGGGCCCCCAGCCCCACCCTGGACCCAGCCCCAGCCCCAGCCAGCCCCCAGCCAGCCCCAGCCCAGCCCCAGCCCCAGTCCAGCCCCCACCCTGGACCCAGCCCCAGCCCCAGCCCAGCCCCAACCCAGCCGCAGCCCTGGCCCCAGCCCCTGCCCTGGACCCAGTCCCAGCCCCGGCCCCCAGCCCCTGCCCTGGACCCAGTCCCAGCCCCAGCCCAGCCCCAGCCCAGCCCCAGCCCCACCCTGGACCCACCCCAGCCCCAGCCCAGCCCCAGCCCAGCCCCAGCCCCGGCGCCAGCCCCAGCCCTGCCCCCCAGCCCAGCCCCAGCCCCACCCTGGACCCAGCTCCAGCCCCAGCCCAGCCCCCAGCCCCGGCCCCAGCCCCTGGCCTGGACCCAGTCCCAGCCCCCAGCCCCAGCCCAGCCCCAGCCCAGCCCCAGCCCCGGCCCCAGCCCCTGCCCTGGACCCAGTCCCAGCCCCATCCCCAGCCCTGCCCCCAGCCCAGCCCCAGCCCCACCCTGGACCCAGCCCCAGCCCCAGCCAGCCCCAGCCAGCCCCAGCCCAGCCCCAGCCCCAGTCCAGCCCCACCCTGGACCCAGCCCCAGCCCCAGCCCAGCCCAGCCCCAACCCCAGCCGCAAGCCCCGGCCCCAGCCCCTGCCCTGGACCCCAGTCCCCAGCCCCGGCCCCAGCCCCTGCCCTGGACCCAGCCCCAGCCCCAGCCCAGCCCCAGCCCAGCCCCAGCCCCACCCTGGACCCACCCCAGCCCCAGCCCAGCCCCAGCCCCAGCCCCAGCCCAGCCCCAGCCCCTGCCCTGGACCCAGTCCCAGCCCCCAGCCTCAGCCCTGCCCCAGCCTAGCCCCAGCCCTAGTCCAGCCCCTGCCCTGGACCCAGTCCCAGCTCCAGCCCAGCCCCAGCCACCGCCCAGCCCCCTGTCCTGCCTCCAGCTCCAGTCCAGCCCCACCCCCTGGACCCCACCCCCAGCCCCAGCCCCAGCCCCAGCCCCGGCCCCAGCCCCTGCCCTGGACCCAGTCCCAGCCCCAGCCCCAGCCCTGCCCCCAGCCCAGCCCCAGCCCCACCCTGGACCCAGCTCCAGCCCCAGCCCAGCCCCAGCCCCGGCCCCAGCCCCCTGCCCTGGACCCAGTCCCCAGCCCCAGCCTCAGCCCTGCCCCAGCCTAGCCCCCAGCCCCAGTCCAGCCCCTGCCCTGGACCCAGTCCCATCTCCAGCCCAGCCCCAGCCACCGCCCAGCCCCTGTCCTGCCCCCAGCTCCAGTCCAGCCCCACCATGGACCCAGCCCCAGCCCCAGCGCAGCCCCCAGCCCTGCCCCAGCCTAGCCCCAGCCCCAGCCCAGCCCCTGCCCTGGACACAGCCCCAGCCCCAGCCCAGGCCCAGCCCTGCCCCAGCCCAAGCCCCAGCCCCAGCCCCAGCCCCAGCCCCAGCCCCATCCGTTCCCCCAGCCCAGCACAGCCCCATCCCCATCTCTGCCCCCCAGCCCAGCCCCAGTCCCAGCCCTGCCCCAGCCCCACCCTCGGACCCAGCCCCAGCCCCAGCGCCAGCCCCAGCCCTGCCCAAGCCCCGCCATCGGCCCCAGCCCAGCCCCAGCCCCAGCCCTAGCCCAGCCATGCCCTCAGCCCCAGCCCCAGCCAAAGCCCCACCCTCGGCCCCAGCCCAGCCCCTGCCCCAGCCTTGCCCCGGCCCAGCCCCAGCCCCTGCCCAACCCCTGCCCTGGACCCAGCCCCAGCCCCAGCCCAGCCCCAGCCCCAGCCCCAGCCCTGCCCCAGCCCAGCCCCAGCCACAGCCCAGCCCCATCTCTGGACCCAATCGCAGTCGCAGTCCCGGCCCCAGCGCAGCCCTAGCCCCGCCCCAGCCCCACCCTCAGTCCCAGCCCAGCTCCAGCCACTGCCCAGCCACAGCCCTGGACCCAGCCCCAGCCCAGCCCCATCCCAAGTCCGGCCGCAGTACTGCCCCAGCCCCGGCCCCAGCCCCACCCTGGACCCCAGCCCCAGCCCCAGCCAGCCCCAGCCAGCCCCAGCCCAGCCCCAGCCCCAGCCCAGCCCCAGCCCCCACCCTGGACCCAGCCCCAGCCCCAGCCCAGCCCCAGCCCAGCCCCAGCCCCGGCGCCAGCCCCAGCCCTGCCCCCAGCCCAGCCCCAGCCCCACCCTGGACCCAGCCCCAGCCCCAGCCCAGCCCCAGCCCAGCCCCAGCCCCGGCCCCAGCCCCTGCCCTGGACCCAGTCCCAGCCCCATCCCCAGCCCTGCCCCCAGCCCAGCCCCAGCCCCCACCCTGGACCCAGCTCCAGCCCCAGCCAGCCCCCAGCCAGCCCCAGCCCAGCCCCAGCCCCAGTCCAGCCCCACCCTGGACCCAGCCCCCAGCCCCAGCCCAGCCCCAACCCAGCCGCAGCCCCGGCCCCCAGCCCCTGCCCTGGACCCAGTCCCAGCCCCGGCCCCAGCCCCTGCCCTGGACCCAGCCCCAGCCCCAGCCCAGCCCCAGCCCAGCCCCAGCCCCACCCTGGACCCACCCCAGCCCCAGCCCAGCCCCAGCCCAGCCCCAGCCCCGGCGCCAGCCCCTGCCCTGGACCCAGTCCCAGCCCCAGCCTCAGCCCTGCCCCAGCCTAGCCCCAGCCCTAGTCCAGCCCCTGCCCTGGACCCAGTCCCAGCTCCAGCCCAGCCCCAGCCACCGCCCAGCCCCTGTCCTGCCCCCAGCTCCAGTCCAGCCCCACCCTGGACCCACACCCCAGCCCCCAGCCCAGCCCCAGCCCCGGCCCCAGCCCCTGCCCTGGACCCAGTCCCAGCCCCAGCCCCAGCCCTGCCCCCAGCCCAGCCCCAGCCCCACCCTGGACCCAGCTCCAGCCCCAGCCCAGCCCCAGCCCCGGCCCCAGCCCCTGCCCTGGACCCAGTCCCAGCCCCAGCCTCAGCCCTGCCCCAGCCTAGCCCCAGCCCCAGTCCAGCCCCTGCCCTGGACCCAGTCCCAGCTCCAGCCCAGCCCCAGCCACCGCCCAGCCCCTGTCCTGCCCCCAGCTCCAGTCCAGCCCCACCATGGACCCAGCCCCAGCCCCAGCCAGCCTAGCCCCAGCCCCAGCCCAGCCCCTGCCCTGGACACAGCCCCCAGCCCCAGCCCAGGCCCAGCCCTGCCCCAGCTCCAAGCCCCAGCCCCAGCCCCAGCCCCAGCCCCATCCGTTCCCCCAGCCCAGCACCAGCCCCATCCCCATCTCTGCCCCCAGCCCAGCCCCAGTCCCAGCCCTGCCCCAGCCCCCACCCTCGGACCCAGCCCAGCCCCAGCCCCAGCCCCTCAGCCCTGCCCAAGCCCCGCCATCGGCCCCAGCCCAGCCCCAGCCCCAGCCCTAGCCCAGCCATGCACTCAGCGCCAGCCCCAGCCAAAGCCCCACCCTCGGCCCCAGCCCAGCCCCTGCCCCAGCCTTGCCCCGGCCCAGCCCCAGCCCCTGCCCAACCCCTGCCCTGGACCCAGCCCCAGCCCCAGCCCAGCCCCAGCCCCAGCCCCAGCCCCAGCCCTGCCCCAGCCCAGCCCCAGCCACAGCCCAGCCCCATCTCTGGACCCAATCGCAGTCGCAGTCCCCGGCCCCAGCGCAGCCCTAGCCCCGCCCCAGCCCCACCCTCAGCCCCAGCCCAGCTCCAGCCCACTGCCCAGCCACAGCCCCTGGACCCAGCCCCAGCCCAGCCCCATCCCCAAGTCCGGCTGCAGTACTGCCCCAACCCCGGCCCCAGCCCCACCCTGGACCCCAGCCCCAGCCCCAGCCAGCCCCAGCCAGCCCCAGCCCAGCCCCAGCCCCAGTCCAGCCCCCACCCTGGACCCAGCCCCAGCCCCAGCCCAGCCCCAACCCAGCCGCAGCCCCGGCCCCAGCCCCTGCCCTGGACCCAGTCCCCAGCCCCGGCCCCAGCCCCTGCCCTGGACCCAGTCCCAGCCCCAGCCCAGCCCCAGCCCAGCCCCAGCCCCACCCTGGACCCACCCCCAGCCCCAGCCCAGCCCCAGCCCAGCCCCAGCCCCGGCGCCAGCCCCAGCCCTGCCCCCAGCCCAGCCCCAGCCCCACCCTGGACCCAGCTCCAGCCCCAGCCCAGCCCCAGCCCCGGCCCCAGCCCCCTGGCCTGGACCCAGTCCCAGCCCCAGCCCCAGCCCAGCCCCAGGCCAGCCCCAGCCCTGCCCAAGACTTGGTTCCAGCCCCAGCCCAGCCCCCAGCCCCGGCCCTAGCCCTGCCCCAGGTCCCGGTCCATGCCCAGCCCCAGCCCTGCCCAACCCTCATCCCCAGCACAGCCCTTGCCCCCAGCCCTACCCCTGCCCAGTCCCGGTCCATGCCCAGCCACAGCCCTGCCCAGCCCCAGCCCCAGCCCCAGCCCTGCCCAAGACTTGGTTCCAGCCCCAGCCCCGCCCTCGGCCCCAGCCCAGCCCCAGCCCCAGCCCTAGCCCTGCCCTGGACCCAGCCCCAGCCCCACCCCAGCCTCATCCCCCTGCCCAGCCCTAGCCCTGCCCCAGCCCAAGCCCCAGCCCCCAGCCCTAGCCCAGCCCTGCCCTCAGCCCAGCCCCAGGCCCGGACCCAGCCCCGGCCCTCAGCCCAGCCCTAACCTAGCCCTGCCCCACCCCAGGCCTAGCCCAGCCGTGCCCTCAGCCCAGACCCAGCCCTGGACCAAGCCCAGCCCTGAGCCAAACCCAGCCCCAGCCTGGCCCCAGCCCTGCCCTAGCTCCAGCCTTAGCCCCTGTCCCCAACTTCAGCCCGTGCCCCTGCCCCAGTCCCAGTCCTGCCCCATCCCAGCCCCCAGCCCCAGCCCTGCCCTCAGCCCAGCCCCAGACCCCAGCCTGGCCCCAGCCCTGTCCCCAGCCACAGCCACAGCCCAGCCCCAGGTCCAACCCCAGCCTAGCCACAGCCCTGCCCCAGCCCTGGCTCCTGCCCCAGCCCTGGCTCCAGCGCCAGCCCCAGCCCTGCCCATGCCTTGGTTCCAGCCCCAGCCCTGCGCCAACCCAGCCCCAGCCCAAGGCCCAGCCTCAAGCCTAGTCCTGCCCCAGCCCTGGCCCCAATCCAGCCCCCAGCCCTACCCCTACCTCAGCCCTAGCCCCAGCCCTGTCCGCAGCCCCAGCCCCAGCCCCAGCCCCACCCTCGCCACCAGCCCAGCCCCAGCCCCAAACTTGCCCCCAGCCCCAGTCCAGCCCCACCATGGACCCAGCCCCAGCCCCAGCGCAGCCCCAGCCCTGCCCCAGCCTAGCCCCAGCCCCAGCCCAGCCCCTGCCCTGGACACAGCCCCAGCCCCAGCCCAGGCCCAGCCCTGCCCCAGCCCAAGCCCCAGCCCCAGCCCCAGCCCCAGCCCCATCCGTTCCCCCAGCCCAGCACAGCCCCATCCCCATCTCTGCCCCCAGCCCAGCCCCAGTCCCAAGCCCCTGCCCCAGCCCCACCCTCGGACCCAGCCCAGCCCCAGCCCCAGCCCCAGCCCCTGCCCCAAGCCCCGCCATCGGCCCAGCCCAGCCCCAGCCCCAGCCCTAGCCCAGCCATGCACTCAGCGCCAGCCCCAGCCAAAGCCCCACCCTCGGCCCCAGCCCAGCCCCTGCCCCAGCCTTGCCCCGGCCCAGCCCCAGCCCCCTGCCCAACCCCTGCCCTGGACCCAGCCCCAGCCCCAGCCCAGCCCCAGCCCCAGCCCCAGCCCCAGCCCTGCCCCAGCCCAGCCCCAGCCACAGCCCAGCCCCATCTCTGGACCCAATCGCAGTCGCAGTCCCGGCCCCAGCGCAGCCCTAGCCCCCGCCCCAGCCCCACCCTCAGCCCCAGCCCCAGCTCCAGCCACTGCCCAGCCACAGCCCTGGACCCAGCCCCAGCCCAGCCCCATCCCAAGTCCGGCTGCAGTACTGCCCCAGCCCCGGCCCCAGCCCCACCCTGGACCCAGCCCCAGCCCCAGCCAGCCCCAGCCAGCCCCAGCCCAGCCCCAGCCCCAGTCCAGCCCCACCCTGGACCCAGCCCCCAGCCCCAGCCCAGCCCCAACCCAGCCGCAGCCCCGGCCCCAGCCCCTGCCCTGGACCCAGTCCCAGCCCCGGCCCCAGCCCCTGCCCTGGACCCAGTCCCAGCCCCAGCCCAGCCCCAGCCCAGCCCCAGCCCCACCCTGGACCCACCCCAGCCCCAGCCCAGCCCCCAGCCCAGCCCCAGCCCCGGCGCCAGCCCCAGCCCTGCCCCCCAGCCCAGCCCCAGCCCCCACCCTGGACCCAGCTCCAGCCCCAGCCCAGCCCCAGCCCCGGCCCCCAGCCCCTGGCCTGGACCCAGTCCCAGCCCCAGCCCCAGCCCCAGCCCCAGGCCAGCCCCAGCCCTGCCCAAGACTTGGTTCCAGCCCCAGCCCAGCCCCCAGCCCCCGGCCCTAGCCCTGCCCAGTCCCGGTCCATGCCCAGCCCCAGCCCTGCCCAACCCTCATCCCCAGCACAGCCCTTGCCCCAGCCCTACCCCTGCCCAGTCCCGGTCCATGCCCAGCCACAGCCCTGCCCAGCCCCAGCCCCAGCCCCAGCCCTGCCCAAGACTTGGTTCCAGCCCCAGCCCCCGCCCTCGGCCCCCAGCCCAGCCCCAGCCCCAGCCCTAGCCCTGCCCTGGACCCAGCCCCAGCCCCACCCCAGCCTCATCCCCTGCCCAGCCCTAGCCCTGCCCCAGCCCAAGCCCCAGCCCCAGCCCTAGCCCAGCCCTGCCCTCAGCCCAGCCCCAGGCCCGGACCCAGCCCCGGCCTCAGCCCAGCCCTAACCTAGCCCTGCCCCACCCCAGGCCTAGCCCAGCCGTGCCCTCAGCCCAGACCCAGCCCCTGGACCAAGCCCCAGCCCTGAGCCAAACCCAGCCCCAGCCTGGCCCCAGCCCTGCCCTAGCTCCAGCCTTAGCCCTGTCCCCAACTTCAGCCCGTGCCCCTGCCCCAGTCCCAGTCCTGCCCCATCCCAGCCCCCAGCCCCAGCCCTGCCTCAGCCCAGCCCCAGACCCAGCCTGGCCCCAGCCCTGTCCCCAGCCACAGCCACAGCCCAGCCCCAGGTCCAACCCCAGCCTAGCCACAGCCCTGCCCCAGCCCTGGCTCCTGCCCCCAGCCCTGGCTCCAGCGCCAGCCCCAGCCCTGCCCATGCCTTGGTTCCAGCCCCAGCCCTGCGCCAACCCAGCCCCCAGCCCAAGGCCCAGCCTCAAGCCTAGTCCTGCCCCAGCCCTGGCCCCAATCCAGCCCCAGCCCTACCCCTACCTCAGCCCTAGCCCCAGCCCTGTCCGCAGCCCCCAGCCCCAGCCCCAGCCCCACCCTCGCCCACCAGCCCAGCCCCAGCCCCAAACTTGCCCCCAGCCCAGACCCAGTTCCAGCCCTGCCCCCAGCCCTGCCCCTGCCCCAGCCCCAGCCCCTGCCCCAGACTCGGCTCCAGCCCAACCCCACCTCAGCCCCAGCCCCAGCCCAGCCCCAGCCCCGGCCCCCAGCCCCTGCCCTGGACCCAGTCCCAGCCCCAGCCTCAGCCCTGCCCCAGCCTAGCCCCAGCCCTAGTCCAGCCCCTGCCCTGGACCCAGTCCCAGCTCCAGCCCAGCCCCCAGCCACCCGCCCAGCCCCTGTCCTGCCCCCAGCTCCAGTCCAGCCCCACCCTGGACCCACCCCAGCCCCAGCCCAGCCCCAGCCCCGGCCCCAGCCCCTGCCCTGGACCCAGCCCCAGCCCCAGCCCAGCCCCAACCCAGCCGCAGCCCCGGCCCCCAGCCCCTGCCCTGGACCCAGTCCCAGCCCCGGCCCCAGCCCCTGCCCTGGACCCAGCCCCAGCCCCAGCCCAGCCCCAGTCCAGCCCCAGCCCCAGCCCTGCCCCCAGCCCAGCCCCAGCCCCACCCTGGACCCAGCTCCAGCCCAGCCCAGCCCCAGCCCCGGCCCCAGCCCCTGCCCTGGACCCAGTCCCAGCCCCAGCCTCAGCCCTGCCCCAGCCTAGCCCCAGCCCCAGTCCAGCCCCTGCCCTGGACCCCAGTCCCAGCTCCAGCCCAGCCCCAGCCACCGCCCCAGCCCCTGTCCTGCCCCCCAGCTCCAGTCCAGCCCCACCATGGACCCAGCCCCAGCCCCAGCGCAGCCCCAGCCCTGCCCCAGCCTAGCCCCAGCCCCAGCCCAGCCCCTGCCCTGGACACAGCCCCAGCCCCAGCCCAGGCCCAGCCCTGCCCCAGCCCAAGCCCCAGCCCCAGCCCCAGCCCCAGCCCCATCCGTTCCCCCAGCCCAGCACAGCCCCATCCCCATCTCTGCCCCCAGCCCAGCCCCAGTCCCAGCCCTGCCCCAGCCCCACCCTCGGACCCAGCCCAGCCCCAGCCCCAGCCCCAGCCCTGCCCAAGCCCCGCCATCGGCCCCAGCCCAGCCCCAGCCCCAGCCCTAGCCCTGACCTGGACCCAGCCCCAGCACCACCCAGCCTCATCCCCTGCCCATCCCCATCCCTGCCCCCAGCCCAGCCCCAGCCCCAGCCCAAGCCCTGCCCCAGTCCCTGCCCTACGCCCAGTCCTGGTCCCAGCCCAGCCACAGCCCAGCCCCAGCCCTGCCCCAGCCCAGCCCCAGCCCGAGGCCCAGCCCCAGCCCTAGCCCCAGCCCTGCCCCAGGCCCAGCCCCAGGCCTGACCTTAGCCCTGCCCCAGCCCTGGCTCCTGCCCCAGCCCCTGGCTCCAGCGCCAGCCCCAGCCCTGCCCATGCCTTGGTTCCAGCCCCAGCCCCAGCCCTGTGCCAACCCAGCCCCAGCCACCGCCCAGCCCCAGCCCCAGCCCCAGCCCCAGCCCTGCCCTGGACCCAGCCCCAGCCCCAGCCCAACCCAGACTCATCCCCAGCCCAGCCCCCAGCCCCGGCCCTAGCCCTGCCCAGTCCCGTCCATGCCCAGCCCCAGCCCTGCCCAACCCTCATCCCCAGCACAGCCCTTGCCCCCAGCCCTACCCCTGCCCAGTCCCGGTCCATGCCCAGCCACAGCCCTGCCCAGCCCCAGCCCCAGCCCCAGCCCTGCCCAAGACTTGGTTCCAGCCCCAGCCCCAGCCCTGCCCCAGCCCCCGCCCTCGGCCCCAGCCCAGCCCCAGCCCCAGCCCTAGCCCTGCCCTGGACCCAGCCCCAGCCCCACCCCAGCCTCATCCCCCTGCCCAGCCCCAGCCCTGCCCCAGCCCAAGCCCCCAGCCCCAGCCCTAGCCCAGCCCTGCCCTCAGCCCAGCCCCAGGCCCGGACCCAGCCCCCGGCCTCAGCCCAGCCCTATCCTAGCCCTGCCCCACCCCAGGCCTAGCCCAGCCGTGCCCTCAGCCCAGACCCAGCCCTGGACCAAGCCCCAGCCCTGAGCCAAACCCAGCCCCAGCCTGGCCCCAGCCCTGCCCTAGCTCCAGCCTTAGCCCTGTCCCCAACTTCAGCCCGTGCCCCCTGCCCCAGTCCCAGTCCTGCCCCATCCCAGCCCCCAGCCCCAAGCCCTGCCCTCAGCCCAGCCCCAGACCCAGCCTGGCCCCAGCCCTGTCCCCAGCCACAGCCACAGCCCAGCCCCAGGTCCAACCCCAGCCTAGCCACAGCCCTGCCCCAGCCCTGGCTCCTGCCCCAGCCCTGGCTCCAGCGCCAGCCCCAGCCCTGCCCATGCCTTGGTTCCAGCCCCAGCCCCAGCCCAGCGCCAACCCAGCCCCAGCCCAAGGCCCAGCCTCAAGCCTAGTCCTGCCCCAGCCCTGGCCCCAATCCAGCCCCAGCCCTACCCCTACCTCAGCCCTAGCCCCAGCCCTGTCCGCAGCCCCAGCCCCAGCCCCAGCCCCAGCCCCAGCCCAGCCCCAGCCCAGCCCCAGCCCAGCTCCAGCCACAGCCCAGCCACAGCCCTGGACCCAGACCCAGCAGCACCAGCCCCAGTCCCAGCCCAGCCCCAGACCTGCCCCAGCCTAGCCCCAACCCCAGTCCAGTCCCTGCCCTGGACCCAGTCCCAGCCCCAGCTCAGCCCCAGTCCAGCCCCAGCCACCACCCAGCCCCAGCCCAGCCCCAGCCGCAGCCCCAGCCCCAGCCCCAGCCCAGCCCCAGCCCAGCCCCACCCTGGACCCAGCCCCAGCCCCACTCCAGCCCCTGTCCTGGACCCAGCCCCAGCCCCACCCCAGCCTCATCCCCAGCCACAGACCTGCCCCAGCCCCAGCCCTGCCCCGGCCCAGCCCCATCTCCAGCCCAGCCCCTCCCCTGGACCCAGCCCCTGCCCTGGACCCAGCCCCAGCCCTGCCCCAGCCCCAGCCACAGCCCAGCCCCAGCCCTGGACCCAGCCCCAGTCGCAGCCCCAGCCCCCAGCCCAGCCCTAGCCCAGCCCCAGCCCCACCCTCAGCCCCAGCCCAGCTACAGCCACAGCCCAGCCACAGCCCCTGCCCTGCCCTGCCCCAGCCCTGCCCCAGCCCAGCCCCAGCCCCAGCCCCAGCCCCAGCCCTAGCCCCTGCCATGGACCCAGCCCCAGCCCCGCCCCAGCCCCATCGCCACCCTCAGCACCAGCCCAGCTCCAGCCACAGCCCAGCCACAGCCCTGGACCTAGCCCCAACCCAGCCACAGCCCCAGCCCAAGCCCTGCCCAGTACTCAGCCCCACCCAGCCCCAGCCCCAGCCCCAGCCCTGCCCAAGACTTGGTTCCTGCCCTAGCCCCAGCCCTGCCCCAGCCCCGCCCTCGGCCCCAGCCCAGCCCCAGCCCAGCCCCTGCCCTGGACCCAGCCCCAGCCCCAGCCCAGCCCCAGCCCAACCCCAGCCCCAGCCCAGGCCCCAGCCCCGGCCCTACCCCTGCCCAGTCCCGGTCCATTCCCAGCCCCGCCCCAGCCCTGCCCAAGACTTGGTTCCAGCCCCAGCCCCAGCCCTGCGCCAACCCAGCCCCAGCCCCTGCCCCAGCCCCAGCCCTAGCCAAGCCCCGCCCTCGGCCCCAGCCCAGCCCCGGACCCTGCCCCAGCCACGGCCCCAGCCCAGCCCCGCCCCCGGCCCCTGCCCCAGCCCCAGCCCTAGCCCAGTCCTGCCCTCAGCCCCAACCCCAGCCCCAGCCCTGCCCTGGCCCTGGACCCAGCCCCAGCCCAGCCCCTGCCCCAGCCCTGCCCCGGCCCAGCCCCAGCCCCAGCCCAGCCCCTGCCCTGGACCCAGCCCCAGCCCAGCCCCAGCCCCAGCCACAGCCCAGCCCCATCCACAGCCCAACCCCAGCCCTGGACCCAGCCCCAGTCGCAGCCCCGGCCCCAGCCCCAGCCCCAGCCCAACCCCAGCCCCAGCCCAGCCCCCAGCCCCGGCCCTAGCCCTGCCCAGTCCCGGTCCATGCCCAGCCCCAGCCCTGCCCAACCCCTCATCCCCAGCACAGCCCTTGCCCCAGCCCTACCCCTGCCCAGTCCCGGTCCATGCCCAGCCACAGCCCTGCCCAGCCCCAGCCCCAGCCCCAGCCCTGCCCAAGACTTGGTTCCAGTCCCAGCCCCAGCCCTGCCCCAGCCCCGCCCTCGGCCCCAGCCCAGCCCCAGCCCCAGCCCTAGCCCTGCCCTGGACCCAGCCCCAGCCCCACCCCAGCCTCATCCCCTGCCCAGCCCCAGCCCTGCCCCAGCCCAAGCCCCAGCCCCAGCCCTAGCCCAGCCCCGGCCTCAGCCCAGCCCTAACCTAGCCCTGCCCCACCCCAGGCCTAGCCCAGCCGTGCCCTCAGCCCAGACCCAGCCCTGGACCAAGCCCCAGCCCTGAGCCAAACCCAGCCCCAGCCTGGCCCCAGCCCTGCCCTAGCTCCAGCCCTAGCCCTGTCCCCAACTTCAGCCCGTGCCCCTGCCCCAGTCCCAGTCCTGCCCCATCCCAGCCCCCAGCCCCAGCCCTGCCCTCAGCCCTGCCCCAGACCCAGCCTGGCCCCAGCCCTGTCCCCAGCCACAGCCACAGCCCAGCCCCAGGTCCAACCCCAGCCTAGCCACAGCCCTGCCCCAGCCCTGGCTCCTGCCCCAGCCCTGGCTCCAGCGCCAGCCCCAGTCCTGCCCATGCCTTGGTTCCAGCCCCAGCCCCAGCCCAGCGCCAACCCAGCCCCAGCCCAAGGCCCAGCCTCAAGCCTAGTCCTGCCCCAGCCCTGGCCCCAATCCAGCCCCAGCCCTACCCCTACCTCCGCCCTAGCCCCAGCCCTGTCCGCAGCCCCAGCCCCAGCCCCGGCCCCAGCCCCGGCCCCAGCCCAGCCCTAACTTAAACCTGCCCCAGCCCCAGGCCAGCCCAGCCCCAGCCCCAGCCCCAGCATGGCCCCAGTCCTGTCCCCAGCCCCAGCCCAGCCCAGCCCCAGGCCCAGCCCCAGCCTAGCCCCAGCCCTGCCCCAGCCCCAGCCCCTGGCTGGACCTCAGCCCTGCCCCAGCCCTGGCTCCTGCCCCAGCCCTGGCTCCAGCCCCAGCCCCAACCCTGCCCATGCCTTGGTTCCAGCCCCAGCCCCAGACCTGTGCCAACCCAGCCCCAGCCCAAGGCCCAGCCTCAAGCCTAGTCCTGCCCCAGCCCTTGCCCCAATCCAGCCCCAGCCCTACCCCTACCTCAGCCCTAGCCCCAGCCCTGTCCGCAGCCCCAGCCCCAGCCCCAGCCCCACCCTCGCCACCAGCCCAGTCCCAGCCCCAACCCTGGC
Organism: Melanerpes formicivorus; assembly: GCF_026170545.1. Taxonomy (NCBI): domain Eukaryota; kingdom Metazoa; phylum Chordata; class Aves; order Piciformes; family Picidae; genus Melanerpes; species Melanerpes formicivorus. The sequence goes on from NW_027143265.1 coordinate 23,446, forward strand.
CCCACCCCAGCCCCAGTTCCAACCCTGCCCCAGCCCTGCCCCTGCCCCGGCCCCAGCCCCTGCCCCAGACTCGGCCCCAGCCCTGCCCCAGGCCTAGTCCTGCCCCAGTCCCCTCCCCAGACCCAGCCCCAGCCCCACCCCTGTGCCAGCCCTACCCCAGCCAAGCCCCGGTCCCAGCCCAGCCCAAGCCCTGGCCCAGTCCCAGCCCCAGCCCCAGCCCCAGCCCCAGCCCTGCCGTAGTCCCTGCCCCAGCCCAGTCCTGGTCCCAGCCCAGGCCCAGCCCTGCCCCAGCCCAGCCCCAGCCACAGCCCAGCCACAGCCTGGGACCCAGCCCCAGTCGCAGCCCCGGCCCCAGCCCAGCCCTAGCCCAGCCCCAGCCCCACCCTCAGCCCCAGCCCAGCTCCAGCCACTGCCCAGCCACAGCCCTGGACGCAGCCCCAGCCCAGCCCCATCCCCAGTACGGCCCCAGTCCTGCCCCAGCCCCGGCCCCAGCCCCACCCTGGACCCAGCCCCAGCCCCAGCCCTGCCCCAGCCAGCCCCAGACCAGCCCCAGCCCAGCCCCAGCCCCACCCTGGACCCAGCCCCAGCCCCAGCCCAGCCACAGCCCAGCCCCAGCCCCCTTCCCTGGACCCAGCCCCAGCCCAGCCCCAGCCCAGCCTCAGCCCCATCCGTTCCCCGAGCACAGCCCAACCCCATCCCCATCTCTGCCCCCAGCCCAGCTCCAGCCACCGCCCAGCCCCATGCCCAGCCTCAGCCTAGCCCCAGCCCTGTCCCCAGCCCCAGCCACAGCCCTGCCCGAGGGCCCAGCCCCAGGCCTGACCTTAGCCCTGCCCCAGCCCTGGCTCCTGCCCCAGCCCTGGCTCCAGCGCCGGCTCCTGCCCCAGCCCTGGCTCCAACGCCAGCCCCAGCCTTGCCCATGAACAGCCAATGAAATTGTTTAGAAGGGGTGGACTGTGGCCGGTTGACGTTGCCCCCTTAAGAAAGGGAACATGGTGGACGGAAGTTGGTAAACGGAAGGAATAGTCCTAAACTAATTTCATTGGACGAGTGGGGAGGAAGCACCTTCTGAAGTGGGAGTGAAGTGGACATTTCCAGCACTTCTCAGTCAGTCTTGCTTCCGCCTTTCTACGGTGCGGCTGCTCTCTGTCCCTGTGCTGGGCTTTCTGCCAAGGCTCCGGCCTTGAGAGAAAAAACTGATAAGACCTGTATTAACTCCTTTCCAATTAACACAAAACTGCTTTTTAACTTCTTTCTTTCGCTCTCTCTCTCTTCTAACCTAATCTGGGGGAAAGGGGGGAGGGAGGGGAAAGAGGAGGTGGGGAACCCCCCTCTCTGCCGAGAGGGGTTCACTCTCATTTCTGTGTTACTCTGTTGTATATCTTTGTATATATTGTAGATATTGTAAATTTGTAAATATCTCCCTGCAAACCCTACATCGCTTTGTAAATATAGCTCCACTGCTTTCCTAATTCAGCTTGCGAGTTTTTTTCCTTTCCCTTCAATTTTTTTTCCCTTTTACTTTACAAAGGGGGAAGGGAGGAGGCTTCTTGGCCTTGCCCTTCCACCCACCACACCTTGGTTCCAGCCCCAGCCCCAGCCCAGCGCCAACCCAGCCCCAGCCCAAGGCCCAGCCTCAAGCCTAGTCCTGCCCCAGCCCTGGCCCCAATCCAGCCCCCAGCCCTACCCCTACCTCAGCCCTAGCCCCAGCCCTGTCCGCAGCCCCAGCCCCAGCCCCAGCCCCACCCTCGCCACCAGCCCAGCCCCAGCCCCAACCTTGGCCCCACCCCAGCCTCAGTTCCAGCCCTGCCCCAGCCCTGCCCCAAACCCGGCCCCAGACTCGGCCCCAACCCTGCCCCAGGCCTAGCCCTGTCCCAGTCCCCGCCCCAGACCCAGCCACAACCCCACCCCTGTGCCAGCCCTACCCCAGCCCAGCCCTGGTCCCAGCCCAGACCAAGCCCCAGCCTGGACCCAGCCCCAGCCCCACCCCAGCCTCATCCCCCAGCCCAGGCCCTGCCCTGCCCCAGCCCCAGCCCCAGCCCCAGCCCCAGCCTTGCCCCAGTGCCTGCCCCAGCCCAGTCCTGATCCCAGCCCACCCCCTGCCCAGCCCCAGCCCCATCCCAGCCTCATCCCCAGCCCAGGCCTAGCCCTGCCCCAGCCCCACATTCGGCCCCAGCCCTGGCCCCAGCCAAGCCCCACTCATGGCCCCAGACCCGGCCGCAGCCCAGCCCCTAGCCCAGCCCTGCCCCAGGCCCAGCCCTAGCCCAGCCCTGCCCCAGCCCGGCCCCAGCCCTGCCCCAGCCCAGCCCTGCCCCGGCCCAGCCACAGCCCCAGCCCCAGCCCCAGCCAAGCCCCACTCATGGCCCCATCCCCAGTCCCAGCCCAGCCCTGCCCCAGTCCCAGCCCCAGCCCCAGCCACAGCCCCTGCCCCAGCCCAGCCCCAGCCACAGCCAGTCCCAGCCCTGGATCCAGCCCCAGTCGCAGCCCCGGCCCCAGCCCAGCCCTAGCCCCAGCCCCAGCCCCACCCTCAGCCCCAGCCCAGCTCCAGCCACAGCCCAGCCACAGCCCTGGACCCAGCCCCAGCCCCAGCCCCAGCCCTAGCCCTGCCCTAGCCCAGCCCCAGCCCTGGACCAAGCCCCAGCCCTGAGCCGAACCCAGCCCAGCCTGGCCCCAGCCCTGCCCTAGCTCCAGCCCTAGCCCTGTCCCCAGCCTCGGCCCGTGCCCCTGCCCCAGTCCCAGTCCTGCCCCATCCCAGCCCCAGCCCCAGCCCTGCCCCAGCCGCCACCAGAAGCAGCCCCAGACCCCACCCCCGGCCCCATCCCCGGCCCCAGCCCAGCCCTGCCCCAGCCCCCGCCCTGCCCCAGCCCCAGCCCTGCACTGAACCCAGCCCCAGCCCGGCCCAGCCCCTGCCCCAGCCCCAGCCCCAGCCAAGCCCCACTCATGGCCCCATCCCCGGTCCCAGCCCTGCCCCAGCCCAGCCCCAACACAGCCCAGCCCCAGCCCTGGATCCAGCCCCAGTCGCAGCCCCAGCCCCAGACCAGCCCTAGCCCAGCCCCAGCCCCACCCTCAGACCCAGCCTAGCTCCAGCCCCAGCCCAGCCCCAGCCCAGCCCCAGCCACCACCGAGACCCATCCCTGCAACCAGCAAAGCCCCAGCCCGACCCTGGACCCAGCCCCAGCCCCAGCCCCATCTCCAGCCCAACCCCAGCCACAGCCCTGCCCCAGCCCTGGACCCAGGCCCCAGCCCCGGCTCTACCCCTGCCAGTCCCGGTCCATGCCCAGCCCCAGCCCCTGCCCCCACCCTCGTCCCCAGCACAGCCCCTGCCCCAGCCCTATCCCTGCCCAGTCCCGGTCCATGCCCAGCCCCAGCCCTGCCCAAGACTTGTTCCAGCCCCAGCCCCAGCCCTGCCCCAGCCCCGCCCTCGGCCCCAGCCCTGCCCTCAGCCCCAGCCCCAGCCCCAGCCCCACCCTCGGCCCCAGCCCAGCCCCTGCCCCAGCCTTGCCCCAGCCCAGCCCCAGTCCCAGCCCAGCCCCTGCCCTGGACCCAGGCCCAGCCCCAGCCACAGCCCAGCCCCAGCCCTGGACCCAGCCCCAGTCACAGCCCCAGCCCCAGCCCAGCCCTAGCCCAGCACCATCCCCAACCCTGCCCCAGCCCTGCCCTCAGCCCTGCCCCAGCCCCAGCCCGGCCCCAGTCCTGCCCCAGCCCTGGACACAGCCCCACCCTGGACCCAGCCCAGCCCCAACCCAGCCCCAGCCACCGCCGAGCCCCATCCCTGCAACCAGCAAAGCCCCAGCCCGACCCTGGACCCAGCCCCAGCCCCAGCCCCATCTCCAGCCCAACCCCAGCCACAGCCCTGCCCCAGCCCTGGACCCAGGCCCCAGCCCCGGCTCTACCCCTGCCCAGTCCCGGTCCATGCCCAGCCCCAGCCCTGCCCCACCCTCGTCCCCAGCACAGCCCCTGCCCCAGCCCTATCCCTGCCCAGTCCCGGTCCATGCCCAGCCCCAGCCCTGCCCAAGACTTGGTTCCAGCCCCAGCCCCAGCCCTGCCCCAGCCCCGCCCTCGGCCCCAGCCCTGCCCTCAGCCCCAGCCCCAGCCCCAGCCCCACCCTCGGCCCCAGCCCAGCCCCTGCCCCAGCCTTGCCCCAGCCCAGCCCCAGTCCCAGCCCAGCCCCTGCCCTGGACCCAGGCCCAGCCCCAGCCACAAGCCCAGCCCCAGCCCTGGACCCAGCCCCAGTCACAGCCCCAGCCCCAGCCCAGCCCTAGCCCAGCACCATCCCCAACCCTGCCCCAGCCCTGCCCTCAGCCCTGCCCCGGCCCCCAGCCCGGCCCCAGTCCTGCCCCCAGCCCCTGGACACAGCCCCACCCTGGACCCAGCCCAGCCCCAACCCAGCCCCAGCCACCGCCGAGCCCCAGCCCTGCAACCAGCCCAGCCCCAGCCCGACCCTGGACCCAGCCCCAGCCCCAGCCCTCTCCCAGTCCCCGCCCCAGAAGCAGCCCCAGACCCACCCCCGGCCCCATCCCCGGCCCCAGCCCAGCCCTGCCCCAGCCCCCGCCCTGCCCCAGCCCCAGCCCTGCACCGAACCAAGCCCCAGCCCGGCCCCAGCCCTGCCCCAGCCCAGCCCTGCCCCGGCCCAGCCCCTGCCCCAGCCCCAGCCCCAGCCAAGCCCCACTCATGGCCCCATCCCCGGTCCAGCCCAGCCCTGCCCAGTCCCAGCCCCAGCCCCAGCCACAGCCCTGCCCCAGCCCAGCCCCAGCCACAGCCCAGCCCCAGCCCTGGATCCAGCCCCAGTCGCAGCCCCGGCCCCAGCCCAGCCCTAGCCCAGCCCCAGCCCCACCCTCAGCCCAGCCCAGCTCCAGCCACAGCCCAGCCACAGCCCTGGACCCAGCCCCCAGCCCAGCCCCAGCCCTAGCCCTGCCCTAGCCCAGCCCCAGCCCTGGACCAAGCCCCAGCCCTGAGCCGAACCCAGCCCCAGCCTGGCCCCAGCCCTGCCCTAGCTCCAGCCCTAGCCCTGTCCCCAGCCTCGGCCCCGTGCCCCTGCCCCAGTCCCAGTCCTGCCCCATCCCAGCCCCCAGCCCCAGCCCTGCCCCTCAGCCCAGCCCCAGACCCAGCCTGGCCCCAGCCCTGCCCTAGCTCCAGCCCTAGCCCTGTCCCCAGGCTCGGCCCGTGCCCCTGCCCCAGTCCCAGTCCTGCCCCCATCCCAGCCCCCAGCCCCAGCCTTGCCCAGTGCCTGCCCCAGCCCAGTCCTGATCCCAGCCCAGCCCCTGCCCAGCCCCAGCCCCACCCCAGCCTCATCCCCAGCCCAGGCCCAGCCCTGCCCCAGCCCCAGCCCCACCTTCGGCCCCAGCCCTGGCCCCAGCCAAGCCCCACTCACGGCCCCAGACCCGGCCCCCAGCCTAGCCCTAGCCAAGCCCTGCCCCCAGGCCCAGCCCTAGCCCAGCCCTGCCCTCAGCCCCAGCCCCTGCCCAGCCCCCTGCCCTGGACCCAGCCCCAGCCCAGCCCCAGCTCCAGTCCAAGCCCTGCCCCAGCCCAGCCCCAGCCCTGGACCCAGCCCCTGTCGCAGCCCCGGGCCCAGCCCAGCCCTAGCCCACCCCAGCCCCACCCTCAGCCCCAGCCCATCTCCAGCCCCAGCCCCAGCCCCAGCCCCAGCCCAGCCCCAGCCCCATCTCCAGCCCAACCCCCGCCACAGCCCTGCCCCAGCCCTGGACCCAGCCCCCAGCCCCGGCTCTACCCCTGCCCAGTCCCGGTCCATGCCCAGCCCCCAGCCCTGCCCAAGACTTGGTTCCAGCCCCAGCCCCAGCCCTGCCCCCAGCCCCGCCCTCGGCCCCAGCCCTGCCCTCAGCCCCAGCCCCAGCCCTGCCCTCAGCCCCAGCCCCAGCCCCAGCCCCACCCTCGGCCCCAGCCCAGCCCCTGCCCCCAGCCTTGCCCCGGCCCAGCCCCAGTCCCAGCCCAGCCCCTGTCAAGGGATCCAGGCCCAGCCCCAGCCACAGCCCAGCCCCAGCCCTGCCCTTAGCCCAGCCCCAGCCCCAGCCCGGCCCCAGTCCTGCCCCAGCCACCGCCGAGACCCAGCCCTGCAACCAGCCCAGCCCAGCCCGACCCTGGACCCAGCCCCAGCCCCACCCCTCTCCCAGTCCCCGCCCCAGAAGCAGCCCCAGACCCACACCCGGCCCCATCCCCCGGCCCCAGCCCAGCCCTGCCCCAGCCCCCGCCCTGCCCCAGCCCCAGCCCTGCACTGAACCCAGTCCCAGCCCGGCCCCAGCCCTGCCCCAGCCCAGCCCTGCCCTGGCCCAGCCCCTGCCCCAGCCCCAGCCCCAGCCAAGCCCCACTCATGGCCCCATCCCCGGTCCCAGCCCAGCCCTGCCCCAGTCCCAGCCCTGCCCCGGCCCAGCCCCAGCACAGCCCAAGCCCCAGCCCCAGCCCTAGCTCCAGCCCTGCCCCAAGCCCAGCCCCAACACAGCCCAGCTCCAGCCCTTGGATCCAGCCCCAGTCGCAGCCTCAGCCCCCAGCCCTAGCCCAGCCCTGCCCTCAGCCACAGCCCCAGCCCCCAGCCCTACCCTCGACCCCAGCCCCAGCCCCACCCCAGCCTTATCCCCAGCCCAGGCCCAGCCCTGCCCCGGCCCAGCCCCAGCCCCAGCCAAGCCCCACTTACGGCCCCATCCCCGGCCCCCAGCCAAGCCTGCCCCAGCCCCAGCCCCGGCCCCTGCCCCAGCCCAGCCCCAGCCTAGCCCCAGCCCAGCTCCAGCCCCAGCCCAGCCACAGCCCTGGACCCAGCCCCAGCCCCAGCCCAATCCCCAGCCCTGCCCCAGCCATGACCTCAGCCCAACCCCAGCCCCAGCCCGGCCCCAGTTCTGCCCCAGCCCCAGCCCCAGCCCAACCCTGGACCCAGACGCAGCCCCAGCCCAGCCCCCAGACCTGCCCCAGCCTAGCCCCAACCCAAGTCCAGTCCCTGCCCTGGACCCAGTCCCAGCCCCAGCCCAGCCCCAGCCCTGCCCCAGCATAGCCCCAGCCCCAGTCCAGCCCCATCCTGGACCCAGCCCCAGCCCCAGCCCAGCTCCAGCCCTGCCCCAGCCTAGCCCCAGCCCCAGTCCAGACCCTGCCCTGGACCCAGCCCCAGCCTCACCCCAGCTTTATCCCCAGCCCAGACCCAGCACTGCCCCGCCCCATCCCCAGCCCCAGCCCCAGCCAAGCCCTGCCCCAGCCCCCAGCCCTGCACCGAACCCTGCCCTAGCTCTGGCCCCAGCCCTGTCCCGAGCCCCGGCCCCTGCCCCAGCCCATCCCTGCCCCAGCCCTGCCTCTGCCCCAGCCCAGCCCCTGCCCCAGACTCGGCCCCAGCCCAACCCCAGCCCAGCCCCAGCCCCAGCCCTGCCCCAGCCCAGCCCCAGCTCTGGCCCCCAGCCCTGCCCCAGCTCTGGCCCCAGCCCTGGCCCCAGCCCCGGCCCCTGCCTCAGCCCCAGACCTAGCCCAGCCCTGCCCTCAGCCACAGCCCCAGCCCCAGCCCCACCCTCGGCCCCAGCCCCAGCACCACCCCCAGCCTTATCCCCAGCCCAGGCCCAGCCCTGCCCCGGCCCTGCCCCAGCCCAGCCCCAGCCCAGATCCAGCCCCAGCCCAGCCACAGCCCTGGACTCAGCCCCAGCCCCAGCCCAATCCCCAGCCCTGCCCCCAGCCATGCCCTCAGCCCAACCCCAGCCCCAGCCCGGCCCCAGTTCTGCCCCAGCCCCAGCCCCAGCCCAACCCTGGACCCAGCCCCAGCCCCCAGCCCAGCCCTAGACCTGCCCCAGCCTAGCCACAACCCCAGTCCAGTCCCTGCCCTGGACCCAGTCCCAGCCCCAGCCCAGCCCCAGTCCAGCCCCAGCCACCACCCAGCCCCCAGCCCTGCCACCAGCCCAGCCCCAGCCCCACCCTGGACCCAGCCCCAGCCCCACTCCAGCCCCTGTGCTGGACCCAGCCCCAGCCCCACCCCAGCCTCATCCCCAGCCCACAGCCCTGCCCTGGACCCAGCCCTGCCCCAGCCCCAGCCCTGCCCCGGGCCCAGCCCCATCTCCAGCCCAGCCCCTCCCCTGGACCCAGCCCCTGCCCTGGACCCAGCCCCCAGCCCAGCCACAGCCCCAGCCACAGCCCAGCCCCAGCCCTGGACCCAGCCCCAGTCGCAGCCCCAGCCCCAGACCAGCCCTAGCCCAGCCCCAGCCCCACCCTCAGCCCCAGCCCAGCTACAGCCACAGCCCAGCCACAGCCCCTGCCCTGCCCTGCCCCAGCCCTGCCCCGCCCTAGCCCTGCCCCAGCCCAGCCCCAGCCCCAGGACCAGCCCCTGCCATGGACCCAGCCCCAGCCCCGCCCCAGCCCCATCGCCACCCTCAGCACCAGCCCAGCTCCAGCCACAGCCCAGCCACAGCCCTGGACCTAGCCCCAGCCCAGCCACAGACCCCAGCCCTGCCCCAGCCCCCAGCCCCAGCCCCAGCCCTGCCCAAGAGTTGGTTCCTGCCCCAGCCCCAGCCCTGCCCCAGCCCCGCCCTCGGCCCCAGCGAAGCCCCAGCCCAGCCCCTGCCCTGGACCCAGCCCCAGCCCCAGCCCAGCCCCAGCCATGGAACCAGCACCAGTCGCAGCACCGGCCCCAGCCCCAGCCCCAGACCTGCCCCAGCCCAACCCCAGCCCCAGCCCAGGCCCCAGCCCCGGCCCTACCCCTGCCCAGTCCCGGTCCATTCCCAGCCCCAGCCCCAGCCCTGCCCAAGACTTGGTTCCAGCCCCAGCCCCAGCCCTGCGCCAACCCAGCCCCAGCCCCTGCCCCAGCCCCAGCCCTAGCCTAGCCCCACCCTCGGCCCCAGCCCAGCCCCGGACCATGCCCCAGCCACGGCCCCAGCCCAGCCCCGCCCCCGACCACTGCCCCAGCCCCAGCCCTAGCCCAGTCCTGCCCTCAGCCCCAGCCCCATCCCAGCCCTGCCCCGGCCCAGCCCCCAGCCCCAGCCCAGCCACTGCCCTGGACCCAGCCCCAGCCCAGCCCCAGCCACAGCCCAGCCCCAGCCAAAGCACAACCCAGCCCTGGACCCAGCCCCAGTCGCAGCCCCGGCCCCAGCCCCAGCCCCAGCCCAACCCCAGCCCCAGCCCAGCCCCCAGCCCCGGCCCTAGCCCTGCCCAGTCCCGGTCCATGCCCAGCCCCAGCCCTGCCCAACCCTCATCCCCAGCACAGCCCTTGCCCCAGCCCTACCCCTGCCCAGTCCCGGTCCATGCCCAGCAACAGCCCTGCCCAGCCCCAGCCCCAGCCCCAGCCCTGCCCAAGACTTGGTTCCAGCCCCAGCCCCAGCCCTGCCCCAGCTCCGCCCTCGGCCCCAGCCCAGCCCCAGCCCCAGCCCCTAGCCCTGCCCTGGACCCAGCCCCAGCCCCACCCCAGCCTCATCCCCTGCCCAGCCCCAGCCCTGCCCCAGCCCAAGCCCCAGCCCCGCCCCAGCCCAAGCCCCAGCCCCAGCCCTAGCCCAGCCCCCTGCCCTGGACCCAGCCCCAGCCCAGCCACAGCCCCAGCCACAGCCCAGCCCCAGCCCTGGACCCCAGCCCCAGTCGCAGCCCCAGCCCCAGACCAGCCCCTAGCCCAGCCCCAGCCCCACCCTCAGCCCAGCCCAGCTACAGCCACAGCCCAGCCACAGCCCCTGCCCTGCCCTGCCCCAGCCCTGCCCCGCCCTAGCCCTGCCCCAGCCCAGCCCCAGCCCCAGACCAGCCCCTGCCATGGACCCAGCCCCAGCCCCGCCCCAGCCCCCATCGCCACCCTCAGCACCAGCCCAGCTCCAGCCACAGCCCAGCCACAGCCCTGGACCTAGCCCCAGCCCAGCCACAGCCCCAGCCCTGCCCAGCCCCAGCCCCAGCCCCAGCCCTGCCCAAGAGTTGGTTCCTGCCCCAGCCCCAGCCCTGCCCCAGCCCCGCCCTCGGCCCCAGCGAAGCCCCAGCCCCAGCCCCTGCCCTGGACCCAGCCCCAGCCCCAGCCCAGCCCCAGCCATGGAACCAGCACCAGTCGCAGCACCCGGCCCCAGCCCCAGCCCCAGACCTGCCCCAGCCCAACCCCAGCCCCAGCCCAGGCCCCAGCCCCGGCCCTACCCCTGCCCAGTCCCGGTCCATTCCCAGCCCCAGCCCCAGCCCTGCCCAAGACTTGGTTCCAGCCCCAGCCCCAGCCCTGCGCCAACCCAGCCCCAGCCCCTGCCCCAGCCCCAGCCCTAGCCTAGCCCCACCCCTCGGCCCCAGCCCAGCCCCGGACCATGCCCCAGCCACGGCCCCCAGCCCAGCCCCGCCCCCGACCACTGCCCCAGCCCCAGCCCTAGCCCAGTCCTGCCCTCAGCCCCAGCCCCATCCCCAGCCCTGCCCCGGCCCAGCCCCAGCCCCAGCCCAGCCACTGCCCTGGACCCAGCCCCAGCCCAGCCCCAGCCACAGCCCAGCCCCAGCCAAAGCACAACCCCAGCCCTGGACCCAGCCCCAGTCGCAGCCCCGGCCCCAGCCCCAGCCCCAGCCCAACCCCAGCCCCAGCCCAGCCCCCAGCCCCCGGCCCTAGCCCTGCCCAGTCCCGGTCCATGCCCAGCCCCAGCCCTGCCCAACCCTCATCCCCAGCACAGCCCTTGCCCCAGCCCTACCCCTGCCCAGTCCCGGTCCATGCCCAGCAACAGCCCTGCCCAGCCCCAGCCCCAGCCCCAGCCCTGCCCAAGACTTGGTTCCAGCCCCAGCCCCAGCCCTGCCCCAGCTCCGCCCTCGGCCCCAGCCCAGCCCCAGCCCCAGCCCTAGCCCTGCCCTGGACCCAGCCCCAGCCCCACCCCAGCCTCATCCCCTGCCCAGCCCCAGCCCTGCCCCAGCCCAAGCCCCAGCCCCGCCCCAGCCCAAGCCCCAGCCCCAGCCCTAGCCCAGCCCCTGCCCTGGACCCAGCCCCAGCCCAGCCACAGCCACAGCCACAGCCCAACCCCAGCCCTGGACCCAGCCCCAGTCGCAGCCCCCGGCCCCAGCCCCAGCCCCAGCCCAACCCCAGCCCCAGCCCAGCCCCCAGCCCCGGCCCTAGCCCTTGCCCAGTCCCGGTCCATGCCCAGCCCCAGCCCTGCCCAACCCTCATCCCCAGCACAGCCCTTGCCCCAGCCCTACCCCTGCCCAGTCCCGGTCCATGCCCAGCCACAGCCCTGCCCAGCCCCAGCCCCAGCCCCAGCCCTGCCCAAGACTTGGTTCCAGTCCCAGCCCCAGCCCTGCCCCAGCCCCGCCCTCGCCCCAGCCCAGCCCCAGCCCCAGCCCTAGCCCTGCCCTGGACCCAGCCCCAGCCCCCACCCCAGCCTCATCCCCTGCCCAGCCCCAGCCCTGCCCCAGCCCAAGCCCCAGCCCCAGCCCTAGCCCAGCCCTGCCCTCAGCCCAGCCCCCAGGCCCGGACCCAGCCCCGGCCTCAGCCCAGCCCTAACCTAGCCCTGCCCCACCCCAGGCCTAGCCCAGCCGTGCCCTCAGCCCAGACCCAGCCCTGGACCAAGCCCCAGCCCTGAGCCAAACCCAGCCCCAGCCTGGCCCCAGCCCTGCCCTAGCTCCAGCCCCTAGCCCTGTCCCCAACTTCAGCCCGTGCCCCTGCCCCAGTCCCAGTCCTGCCCCATCCCAGCCCCCAGCCCCAGCCCTGCCCTCAGCCCTGCCCCAGACCCAGCCTGGCCCCAGCCCTGTCCCCAGCCACAGCCACAGCCCAGCCCCAGGTCCAACCCCAGCCTAGCCACAGCCCTGCCCCAGCCCTGGCTCCTGCCCCAGCCCTGGCTCCAGCGCCAGCCCCAGCCCTGCCCATCGCCTTGGTTCCAGCCCCAGCCCCAGCCCAGCGCCAACCCAGCCTCAGCCCAAGGCCCAGCCTCAAGCCTAGTCCTGCCCCAGCCCCTGGCCCCAATCCAGCCCCAGCCCCAGACCTGTGCCAACCCAGCCCCAGCCCAAGGCCCAGCCTCAAGCCTAGTCCTGCCCCAGCCCTTGCCCCAATCCAGCCCCAGCCCTACCCCTACCTCAGCCCTAGCCCCAGCCCTGTCCGCAGCCCCAGCCCCAGCCCCAGCCCCACCCTCGCCACCAGCCCAGTCCCAGCCCCAACCCTGGCCCCACCCCAGCCCCAGTTCCAACCCTGCCCCAGCCCTGCCCCTGCCCCAGCCCCAGCCCCTGCCCCAGACTCGGCCCCAGCCCTGCCCCAGGCCTAGTCCTGCCCCAGTCCCCTCCCCAGACCCAGCCCCAGCCCCACCCCTGTGCCAGCCCTACCCCAGCCAAGCCCCGGTCCCAGCCCAGCCCAAGCCCTGGCCCAGTCCCAGCCCCAGCCCAGCTCCAGCCACAGCCCAGCCACAGCCCTGGACCCAGCCCCAGCACCAGCCCAATCCCCAGCCCTGCCCCAGCCCCAGCCACAGCCCAGCCCCAGCCCTGGACCCAGCCCCAGTCGCAGCCCCAGCCCCAGACCAGCCCCTAGCCCGGCCCCAGCCCCACCCTCAGCCCCAGCCCAGCTACAGCCACAGCCCAGCCACAGCCCCTGCCCTGCCCTGCCCCAGTCCTGCCCCCGCCCCAGCCCTGCCCCAGCCCAGCCCCAGCCCCAGCCCAGCCCCTGCCATGGACCCAGCCCCCAGCCCCGCCCCAGCCCCATCGCCACCCTCAGCACCAGCCCAGCTCCAGCCACAGCCCAGCCACAGCCCTGGACCTAGCCCCAGCCCAGCCACAGCCCCAGCCCCAGCCCTGCCCAGTACTCAGCCCCGCCCAGGCCCCCAGCCCCAGCCCCAGCCCTGCCCAAGACTTGGTTCCTGCCCCAGCCCCAGCCCTGCCCCAGCCCCGCCCTCGGCCCCCAGCCCAGCCCCAGCCCAGCCCCTGCCCTGGACCCAGCCCCAGCCCCAGCCCAGCCCCAGCCCAACCCCAGCCCCAGCCCAGGCCCCCAGCCCCGGCCCTACCCCTGCCCAGTCCCGGTCCATTCCCAGCCCCAGCCCTGCCCAAGACTTGGTTCCAGCCCCAGCCCCAGCCCTGCGCCAACCCAGCCCCAGCCCCTGCCCCAGCCCCAGCCCTAGCCAAGCCCCCGCCCTCGGCCCCAGCCCAGCCCCGACCCTGCCCCAGCCACGGCCCCAGCCCAGCCCCGCCCCCGGCCCCTGCCCCAGCCCCAGCCCTAGTCCAGTCCTGCCCTCAGCCCCGGCCCCAGCCCAGCCCCGCCCCCGGGCCCCTGCCCCAGCCCCAGCCCTAGTCCAGTCCTGCCCTCAGCCCCAGCCCCAGCCCCAGCCCTGCCCTGGCCCTGGGACCCAGCCCCAGCCCAGCCCCTGCCCCAGCCCTGCCCCGGCCCAGCCCCAGCCCCAGCCCAGCCCCTGCCCCTGGACCCAGCCCCAGCCCAGCCACAGCCACAGCCACAGCCCAACCCCAGCCCTGGACCCAGCCCCAGTCGCAGCCCCGGCCACAGCCCCAGCCCCAGCCCAACCCCAGCCCCAGCCCAGCCCCCAGCCCCCGGCCCTAGCCCTGCCCAGTCCCGGTCCATGCCCAGCCCCCAGCCCTGCCCAACCCTCATCCCCAGCACAGCCCTTGCCCCAGCCCTACCCCTGCCCAGTCCCGGTCCATGCCCAGCCACAGCCCTGCCCAGCCCCAGCCCCAGCCCCAGCCCTGCCCAAGACTTGGTTCCAGTCCCAGCCCCAGCCCTGCCCCAGCCCCGCCCTCGGCCCCAGCCCAGCCCCAGCCCCAGCCCTAGCCCTGCCCTGGACCCAGCCCCAGCCCCACCCCAGCCTCATCCCCTGCCCAGCCCCAGCCCTGCCCCAGCCCAAGCCCAGCCCCCAGCCCTAGCCCAGCCCTGCCCTCAGCCGAGCCCCCAGGCCCGGACCCAGCCCCGGCCTCAGCCCAGCCCTAACCTAGCCCTGCCCCACCCAAGGCCTAGCCCAGCCGTGCCCTCAGCCCAGAACCCAGCCCCTGACCAAGCCCCAGCCCTGAGCCAAACCCAGCCCCAGCCTGGCCCCAGCCCTGCCCTAGCTCCAGCCCTAGCCCTGTCCCCAACTTCAGCCCATGACCCTGCCCCAGTCCCAGTCCTGCCCCATCCCAGCCCCCAGCCCCAGCCCTGCCCTCAGCCCAGCCCCAGACCCAGCCTGGCCCCAGCCCTGCCCCAGACCAAGCCCCAGCCCCCGCCCCCAGCCCAAGCCCCAGCCCCAGCCCTAGCCCAGCCCCTGCCCTGGACCCAGCCCCAGCCCAGCCACAGCCACAGCCACAGCCCAACCCCAGCCCTGGACCCAGCCCCAGTCGCAGCCCCGGCCCCAGCCCCAGCCCCAGCCCAACCCCAGCCCCAGCCCAGCCCCCAGCCCCGGCCCTAGCCCTGCCCAGTCCCGGTCCATGCCCAGCCCCAGCCCTGCCCAACCCTCATCCCCAGCACAGCCTTTGCCCCAGCCCTACCCCTGCCCAGTCCCGGTCCATGCCCAGCCACAGCCCTGCCCAGCCCCAGCCCCAGCCCCAGCCCTGCCCAAGACTTGGTTCCAGTCCCAGCCCCAGCCCTGCCCCAGCCCCGCCCTCGGCCCCAGCCCAGCCCCAGCCCCAGCCCTAGCCCTGCCCTGGACCCAGCCCCAGCCCCACCCCAGCCTCATCCCCTGCCCAGCCCCAGCCCTGCCCCAGCCCAAGCCCCAGCCCCAGCCCTAGCCCAGCCCTGCCCTCAGCCCAGCCCCCAGGCCCGGACCCAGCCCCGGCCTCAGCCCAGCCCTAACCTAGCCCTGCCCCACCCCAGGCCTAGCCCAGCCGTGCCCTCAGCCCAGACCCAGCCCCTGGACCAAGCCCCAGCCCTGAGCCAAACCCAGCCCCAGCCTGGCCCCCAGCCCTGCCCTAGCTCCAGCCCTAGCCCTGTCCCCAACTTCAGCCCGTGCCCCTGCCCCAGTCCCAGTCCTGCCCCATCCCAGCCCCCAGCCCCAGACCTGCCCTCAGCCCTGCCCCAGACCCAGCCTGGCCCCAGCCCTGTCCCCAGCCACAGCCACAGCCCAACCCCAGCCCTGGACCCAGCCCCAGTCGCAGCCCCGGCCCCAGCCCCAGCCCCAGCCCAACCCCCAGCCCCAGCCCAGCCCCCAGCCCTGGCCCTAGCCCTGCCCAGTCCCGGTCCATGCCCAGCCCCAGCCCTGCCCAACCCTCATCCCCAGCACAGCCCTTGCCCCAGCCCTACCCCTGCCCAGTCCCGGTCCATGCCCAGCCACAGCCCTGCCCAGCCCCAGCCCCAGCCCCAGCCCTGCCCAAGACTTGGTTCCAGTCCCAGCCCCAGCCCTGCCCCAGCCCCGCCCTCGGCCCCAGCCCAGCCCCAGCCCCAGCCCTAGCCCTGCCCTGGACCCAGCCCCAGCCCCACCCCAGCCTCATCCCCTGCCCAGCCCCAGCCCTGCCCTCAGCCCTGCCCCAGACCCAGCCTGGCCCCAGCCCTGCCCCAGCCCAAGCCCCAGCCCCGCCCCAGCCCAAGCCCCAGCCCCAGCCCTAGCCCAGCCCCTGCCCTGGACCCAGCCCCAGCCCAGCCACAGCCACAGCCACAGCCCAACCCCAGCCCTGGACCCAGCCCCAGTCGCAGCCCCGGCCCCAGCCCCAGCCCCAGCCCAACCCCAGCCCCAGCCCAGCCCCCAGCCCCGGCCCTAGCCCTGCCCAGTCCCGGTCCATGCCCAGCCCCAGCCCTGCCCAACCCTCATCCCCAGCACAGCCCTTGCCCCAGCCCTATCCCTGCCCAGTCCCGGTCCATGCCCAGCCACAGCCCTGCCCAGCCCCAGCCCCAGCCCCAGCCCCAGCCCTGCCCAAGACTTGGTTCCATTCCCAGCCCCAGCCCTGCCCCAGCCCCGCCCTCGGCCCCAGCCCAGCCCCAGCCCCAGCCCTAGCCCTGCCCTGGACCCAGCCCCAGCCCCACCCCAGCCTCATCCCCTGCCCAGCCCCAGCCCTGCCCCAGCCCAAGCCCCAGCCCCAGCCCTAGCCCAGCCCTGCCCTCAGCCGAGCCCCAGGCCCGGACCCAGCCCCGGCCTCAGCCCAGCCCTAACCTAGCCCTGCCCCACCCCAGGCCTAGCCCAGCCGTGCCCTCAGCCCAGACCCAGCCCTGGACCAAGCCCCAGCCCTGAGCCAAACCCAGCCCCAGCCTGGCCCCAGCCCTGCCCTAGCTCCAGCCCTAGCCCTGTCCCCAACTTCAGCCCGTGCCCCTGCCCCAGTCCCAGTCCTGCCCCATCCCAGCCCCCAGCCCCAGCCCTGCCCTCAGCCCTGCCCCAGACCCAGCCTGGCCCCAGCCCTGTCCCCAGCCACAGCCACAGCCCAGCCCCAGGTCCAACCCCAGCCTAGCCACAGCCCTGCCCCAGCCCTGGCTCCTGCCCCAGCCCTGGCTCCAGCGCCAGCCCCAGCCCTGCCCATGCCTTGGTTCCAGCCCCAGCCCCAGCCCAGCGCCAACCCAGCCCCAGCCCAAGGCCCAGCCTCAAGCCTAGTCCTGCCCCAGCCCTGGCCCCAATCCAGCCCCAGCCCTACCCCTACCTCAGCCCTAGCCCCAGCCCTGTCCGCAGCCCCAGCCCCAGCCCCGGCCCCAGCCCCGGCCCCAGCCCAGCCCTAACTTAAACCTGCCCCAGCCCCAGGCCAGCCCAGCCCCAGCCCCAGCCCCAGCATGGCCCCAGTCCTGTCCCCAGCCCCAGCCCCAGCCCAGCCCAGCCCCAGGCCCAGCCCCAGCCTAGCCCCAGCCCTGCCCCAGCCCCAGCCCCTGGCTGGACCTCAGCCCTGCCCCAGCCCTGGCTCCTGCCCTAGCCCTGGCTCCAGCCCCAGCCCCAACCCTGCCCATGCCTTGGTTCCAGCCCCAGCCCCAGACCTGTGCCAACCCAGCCCCAGCCCAAGGCCCAGCCTCAAGCCTAGTCCTGCCCCAGCCCTTGCCCCAATCCAGCCCCAGCCCTACCCCTACCTCAGCCCTAGCCCCAGCCCTGTCCGCAGCCCCAGCCCCAGCCCCAGCCCCACCCTCGCCACCAGCCCAGTCCCAGCCCCAACCCTGGCCCCACCCCAGCCCCAGTTCCAACCCTGCCCCAGCCCTGCCCCCAGACTCGGCCCCAGCCCTGCCCCAGGCCTAGTCCTGCCCCAGTCCCCTCCCCAGACCCAGCCCCAGCCCCACCCCTGTGCCAGCCCTACCCCAGCCAAGCCCCGGTCCCAGCCCAGCCCCTGCCCAGCTCCAGCCACAGCCCAGCCACAGCCCTGGACCCAGCCCCAGCACCAGCCCAGTCCCCAGCCCTGCCCCAGCCCCAGCCACAGCCCAGCCCCAGCCCTGGACCCAGCCCCAGTCGCAGCCCCAGCCCCAGACCAGCCCTAGCCCAGCCCCAGCCCCACCCTCAGCCCCAGCCCAGCTACAGCCACAGCCCAGCCACAGCCCCTGCCCTGCCCTGCCCCAGCCCTGCCCCGCCCCAGCCCTGCCCCAGCCCAGCCCCAGCCCCAGCCCAGCCCCTGCCATGGACCCAGCCCCAGCCCCGCCCCAGCCCCATCGCCACCCTCAGCACCAGCCCAGCTCCAGCCACAGCCCAGCCACAGCCCTGGACCTAGCCCCAGCCCAGCCACAGCCCCAGCCCCAGCCCTGCCCAGTACCCAGCCCCGCCCAGCCCCAGCCCCAGCCCCAGCCCTGCCCAAGACTTGGTTCCTGCCTCAGCCCCAGCCCTGCCCCAGCCCCGCCCTCGGCCCCAGCCCAGCCCCAGCCCAGCCCCTGCCCTGGACCCAGCCCCAGCCCCAGCCCAGCCCCAGCCCAACCCCAGCCCCAGCCCAGGCCCCAGCCCCGGCCCTACCCCTGCCCAGTCCCGGTCCATTCCCAGCCCCAGCCCCAGCCCTGCCCAAGACTTGGTTCCAGCCCCAGCCCCAGCCCTACGCCAACCCAGCCCCAGCCCCTGCCCCAGCCCCAGCCCTAGCCCAGTCCTGCCCTCAGCCCCAGCCCCAGCCCCAGCCCTGCCCTGGCCCTGGACCCAGCCCCAGCCCAGCCCCTGCCCCAGCCCTGCCCCGGCCCAGCCCCAGCCCCAGCCCAGCCCCTGCCCTGGACCCAGCCCCAGCCCAGCCCCAGCCACAGCCACAGCCCAACCCCAGCCCTGGACCCAGCCCCAGTCGCAGCCCCGGCCCCAGCCCCAGCCCCAGCCCAACCCCAGCCCCAGCCCAGCCCCCAGCCCTGGCCCTAGCCCTGCCCAGTCCCGGTCCATGCCCAGCCCCAGCCCTGCCCAACCCTCATCCCCAGCACAGCCCTTGCCCCAGCCCTACCCCTGCCCAGTCCCGGTCCATGCCCAGCCACAGCCCTGCCCAGCCCCAGCCCCAGCCCCAGCCCTGCCCAAGACTTGGTTCCAGTCCCAGCCCCAGCCCTGCCCCAGCCCCGCCCTCGGCCCCAGCCCAGCCCCAGCCCCAGCCCTAGCCCTGCCCTGGACCCAGCCCCAGCCCCACCCCAGCCTCATCCCCTGCCCAGCCCCCAGCCCTGCCCCAGCCCAAGCCCCAGCCCCAGCCCTAGCCCAGCCCTGCCCTCAGCCGAGCCCCAGGCCAGGACCCAGCCCCGGCCTCAGCCCAGCCCTAACCTAGCCCTGCCCCACCCCAGGCCTAGTCCAGCCGTGCCCTCAGCCCAGACCCAGCCCTGGACCAAGCCCCAGCCCTGAGCCAAACCCAGCCCCAGCCTGGCCCCAGCCCTGCCCTAGCTCCAGCCCTAGCCCTGTCCCCAACTTCAGCCCATGACCCTGCCCCAGTCCCAGTCCTGCCCCATCCCAGCCCCCAGCCCCAGCCCTGCCCTCAGCCCTGCCACAGACCCAGCCTGGCCCCAGCCCTGCCCCAGCCCAAGCCCCAGCCCCGCCCCAGCCCAAGCCCCAGCCCCAGCCCTAGCCCAGCCCCTGCCCTGGACCCAGCCCCAGCCCAGCCACAGCCACAGCCACAGCCCAACCCCAGCCCTGGACCCAGCCCCAGTCGCAGCCCCGGCCCCAGCCCCAGCCCCAGCCCCAACCCCAGCCCCAGCCCAGCCCCCAGCCCCGGCCCTAGCCCTGCCCAGTCCCGGTCCATGCCCAGCCCCAGCCCTGCCCAACCCTCATCCCCAGCACAGCCCTTGCCCCAGCCCTACCCCTGCCCAGTCCCGGTCCATGCCCAGCCACAGCCCTGCCCAGCCCCAGCCCCAGCCCCAGCCCTGCCCAAGACTTGGTTCCAGCCCCAGCCCCCAGCCCTGCCCCAGCCCCGCCCTCGGCCCCCAGCCCAGCCCCAGCCCCAGCCCTAGCCCTGCCCTGGACCCAGCCCCAGCCCCACCCCAGCCTCATCCCCTGCCCAGCCCCAGCCCTGCCCCAGCCCAAGCCCCAGCCCCAGCCCTAGCCCAGCCCTGCCCTCAGCCCAGCCCCAGGCCCGGACCCAGCCCCGGCCTCAGCCCAGCCCTAACCTAGCCCTGCCCCACCCCAGGCCTAGCCCAGCCGTGCCCTCAGCCCAGACCCAGCCCTGGACCAAGCCCCAGCCCTGAGCCAAACCCAGCCCCAGCCTGGCCCCAGCCCTGCCCTAGCTCCAGCCCTAGCCCTGTCCCCAACTTCAGCCCGTGCCCCTGCCCCAGTCCCAGTCCTGCCCCATCCCAGCCCCCAGCCCCAGCCCTGCCCTCAGCCCCTGCCCCAGACCCAGCCTGGCCCCAGCCCTGTCCCCAGCCACAGCCACAGCCCAGCCCCAGGTCCAACCCCAGCCTAGCCACAGCCCTGCCCCAGCCCTGGCTCCTGCCCCAGCCCTGGCTCCAGCGCCAGCCCCAGCCCTGCCCATGCCTTGGTTCCAGCCCCAGCCCCAGCCCAGCGCCAACCCAGCCTCAGCCCAAGGCCCAGCCTCAAGCCTAGTCCTGCCCCAGCCCTGGCCCCAATCCAGCCCCAGCCCTACCCCTACCTCAGCCCTAGCCCCAGCCCTGTCCGCAAGCCCCAGCCCCAGCCCCGGCCCCAGCCCCGGCCCCAGCCCAGCCCTAACTTAAACCTGCCCCAGCCCCAGGCCAGCCCAGCCCCAGCCCCAGCCCCAGCATGGCCCCAGTCCTGTCCCCAGCCCCAGCCCCAGCCCAGCCCAGCCCCAGGCCCAGCCCCAGCCTAGCCCCAGCCCTGCCCCAGCCCCAGCCCCTGGCTGGACCTCAGCCCTGCCCCAGCCCTGGCTCCTGCCCCAGCCCTGGCTCCAGCCCCAGCCCCAACCCTGCCCATGCCTTGGTTCCAGCCCCAGCCCCAGACCTGTGCCAACCCAGCCCCAGCCCAAGGCCCAGCCTCAAGCCTAGTCCTGCCCCAGCCCTTGCCCCAATCCAGCCCCAGCCCTACCCCTACCTCAGCCCTAGCCCCAGCCCTGTCCGCAGCCCCAGCCCCAGCCCCAGCCCCACCCTCGCCACCAGCCCAGTCCCAGCCCCAACCTGGCCCCACCCCAGCCCCAGTTCCAACCCTGCCCCAGCCCTGCCCCTGCCCCAGCCCCAGCCCCTGCCCCAGACTCGGCCCCAGCCCTGCCCCAGGCCTAGTCCTGCCCCAGTCCCCTCCCCAGCCCCAGCCCCAGCCCCACCCCTGTGCCAGCCCTACCCCAGCCAAGCCCCGGTCCCAGCCCAGCCCAAGCCCTGGCCCAGTCCCAGCCCCAGCCCAGCTCCAGCCACAGCCCAGCCACAGCCCTGGACCCAGCCCCAGCACCAGCCCAATCCCCAGCCCTGCCCCAGCCCCAGCCACAGCCCAGCCCCAGCCCTGGACCCAGCCCCAGTCGCAGCCCCAGCCCCAGACCAGCCCTAGCCCAGCCCCAGCCCCACCCTCAGCCCCAGCCCAGCTACAGCCACAGCCCAGCCACAGCCCCTGCCCTGCCCTGCCCCAGCCCTGCCCCGCCCCAGCCCTGCCCCAGCCCAGCCCCAGCCCCAGCCCAGCCCCTGCCATGGACCCAGCCCCAGCCCCGCCCCAGCCCCATCGCCACCCTCAGCACCAGCCCAGCTCCAGCCACAGCCCAGCCACAGCCCTGGACCTAGCCCCAGCCCAGCCACAGCCCCAGCCCCAGCCCTGCCCAGTACCCAGCCCCGCCCAGCCCCAGCCCCAGCCCCAGCCCTGCCCAAGACTTGGTTCCTGCCTCAGCCCCAGCCCTGCCCCAGCCCCGCCCTCGGCCCCAGCCCAGCCCCAGCCCAACCCCAGCCCCAGCCCAGGCCCCAGCCCCGGCCCTACCCCTGCCCAGTCCCGGTCCATTCCCAGCCCCAGCCCCAGCCCTGCCCAAGACTTGGTTCCAGCCCCAGCCCCAGCCCTACGCCAACCCAGCCCCAGCCCCTGCCCCCAGCCCCAGCCCTAGCCCAGTCCTGCCCTCAGCCCCAGCCCCAGCCCCAGCCCTGCCCTGGCCCTGGACCCAGCCCCAGCCCAGCCCCTGCCCCAGCCCTGCCCCGGCCCAGCCCCAGCCCCAGCCCAGCCCCTGCCCTGGACCCAGCCCCAGCCCAGCCCCAGCCACAGCCACAGCCCAACCCCAGCCCTGGACCCAGCCCCAGTCGCAGCCCCGGCCCCAGCCCCAGCCCCAGCCCAACCCCAGCCCCAGCCCAGCCCCCAGCCCTGGCCCTAGCCCTGCCCAGTCCCGGTCCATGCCCAGCCCCAGCCCTGCCCAACCCTCATCCCCAGCACAGCCCTTGCCCCAGCCCTACCCCTGCCCAGTCCCGGTCCATGCCCAGCCACAGCCCTGCCCAGCCCCAGCCCCAGCCCCAGCCCTGCCCAAGAATTGGTTCCAGTCTCAGCCCCAGCCCTGCCCCAGCCCCGCCCTCGGCCCCAGCCCAGCCCCAGCCCCAGCCCTAGCCCTGCCCTGGACCCAGCCCCAGCCCCACCCCAGCCTCATCCCCTGCCCAGCCCCAGCCCTGCCCCAGCCCAAGCCCCAGCCCCAGCCCTAGCCCAGCCCTGCCCTCAGCCGAGCCCCAGGCCCGGACCCAGCCCTGGCCTCAGCCCAGCCCTAACCTAGCCCTGCCCCACCCCAGGCCTAGCCCAGCCGTGCCCTCAGCCCAGACCCAGCCCTGGACCAAGCCCCAGCCCTGAGCCAAACCCAGCCCCAGCCTGGCCCCAGCCCTGCCCTAGCTCCAGCCCTAGCCCTGTCCCCAACTTCAGCCCATGACCCTGCCCCAGTCCCCAGTCCTGCCCCATCCCAGCCCCCAGCCCCAGCCCTGCCCTCAGCCCTGCCACAGACCCAGCCTGGCCCCAGCCCTGCCCCAGCCCAAGCCCCAGCCCCGCCCCAGCCCAAGCCCCAGCCCCAGCCCTAGCCCAGCCCCTGCCCTGGACCCAGCCCCAGCCCAGCCACAGCCACAGCCACAGCCCAACCCCAGCCCTGGACCCAGCCCCAGTCGCAGCCCCGGCCCCAGCCCCAGCCCCAGCCCAACCCCAGCCCCAGCCCAGCCCCCAGCCCCGGCCCTAGCCCTGCCCAGTCCCGGTCCATGCCCAGCCCCAGCCCTGCCCAACCCTCATCCCCAGCACAGCCCTTGCCCCAGCCCTACCCCTGCCCAGTCCCGGTCCATGCCCAGCCACAGCCCTGCCCAGCCCCAGCCCCAGCCCCAGCCCTGCCCAAGACTTGGTTCCAGTCCCAGCCCCAGCCCTGCCCCAGCCCCGCCCTCGGCCCCAGCCCAGCCCCAGCCCCAGCCCTAGCCCTGCCCTGGACCCAGCCCCAGCCCCACCCCAGCCTCATCCCCTGCCCAGCCCCAGCCCTGCCCCAGCCCAAGCCCCAGCCCCAGCCCTAGCCCAGCCCTGCCCTCAGCCGAGCCCCAGGCCCGGACCCAGCCCCGGCCTCAGCCCAGCCCTAACCTAGCCCTGCCCCACCCCAGGCCTAGCCCAGCCGTGCCCTCAGCCCAGACCCAGCCCTGGACCAAGCCCCAGCCCTGAGCCAAACCCAGCCCCAGCCTGGCCCCAGCCCTGCCCTAGCTCCAGCCCTAGCCCTGTCCCCCAACTTCAGCCCCGTGCCCCTGCCCCAGTCCCAGTCCTGCCCCATCCCAGCCCCCAGCCCCAGCCCTGCCCTCAGCCCTGCCCCAGACCCAGCCTGGCCCCAGCCCTGTCCCCAGCCACAGCCACAGCCCAGCCCCAGGTCCAACCCCAGCCTAGCCACAGCCCTGCCCCAGCCCTGGCTCCTGCCCCAGCCCTGGCTCCCAGCGCCAGCCCCAGCCCTGCCCATGCCTTGGTTCCAGCCCCAGCCCCAGCCCAGCGCCAACCCAGCCCCAGCCCAAGGCCCAGCCTCAAGCCTAGTCCTGCCCCAGCCCTGGCCCCAATCCAGCCCCAGCCCTACCCCTACCTCAGCCCTAGCCCCAGCCCTGTCCGCAGCCCCAGCCCCAGCCCCGGCCCCAGCCCCGGCCCCAGCCCAGCCCTAACTTAAACCTGCCCCAGCCCCAGGCCAGCCCAGCCCCAGCCCCAGCCCCAGCATGGCCCCAGTCCTGTCCCCAGCCCCAGCCCCAGCCCAGCCCAGCCCCAGGCCCAGCCCCAGCCTAGCCCCAGCCCTGCCCCAGCCCCAGCCCCTGGCTGGACCTCAGCCCTGCCCCAGCCCTGGCTCCTGCCCCAGCCCTGGCTCCAGCCCCAGCCCCAACCCTGCCCATGCCTTGGTTCCAGCCCCAGCCCCAGACCTGTGCCAACCCAGCCCCAGCCCAAGGCCCAGCCTCAAGCCTAGTCCTGCCCCAGCCCTTGCCCCAATCCAGCCCCAGCCCTACCCCTACCTCAGCCCTAGCCCCAGCCCTGTCCGCAGCCCCAGCCCCAGCCCCAGCCCCACCCTCGCCACCAGCCCAGTCCCAGCCCCAACCCTGGCCCCACCCCAGCCCCAGTTCCAACCCTGCCCCAGCCCTGCCCCTGCCCCAGCCCCAGCCCCTGCCCCAGACTCGGCCCCAGCCCTGCCCCAGGCCTAGTCCTGCCCCAGTCCCCTCCCCAGACCCAGCCCCAGCCCCACCCCTGTGCCAGCCCTACCCCAGCCAAGCCCCGGTCCCAGCCCAGCCCAAGCCCTGGCCCAGTCCCAGCCCCAGCCCAGCCTCCAGCCACAGCCCAGCCACAGCCCTGGACCCAGCCCCAGCACCAGCCCAATCCCCAGCCCTGCCCCAGCCCCAGCCACAGCCCAGCCCCAGCCCTGGACCCAGCCCCAGTCGCAGCCCCAGCCCCAGACCAGCCCTAGCCCAGCCCCAGCCCCACCCTCAGCCCCAGCCCAGCTACAGCCACAGCCCAGCCACAGCCCCTGCCCTGCCCTGCCCCAGCCCTGCCCCGCCCCAGCCCTGCCCCAGCCCAGCCCCCAGCCCCAGCCCAGCCCCTGCCATGGACCCAGCCCCAGCCCCCGCCCCAGCCCCATCGCCACCCTCAGCACCAGCCCAGCTCCAGCCACAGCCCAGCCACAGCCCTGGACCTAGCCCCAGCCCAGCCACAGCCCCAGCCCCCAGCCCTGCCCAGTACCCAGCCCCGCCCAGCCCCAGCCCCAGCCCCAGCCCTGCCCAAGACTTGGTTCCTGCCCCAGCCCCAGCCCTGCCCCAGCCCCGCCCCTCGGCCCCAGCCCAGCCCCAGCCCAGCCCCTGCCCTGGACCCAGCCCCAGCCCCAGCCCAGCCCCAGCCCAACCCCAGCCCCAGCCCAGGCCCCAGCCCCGGCCCTACCCCTGCCCAGTCCCGGTCCATTCCCAGCCCCAGCCCCAGCCCTGCCCAAGACTTGGTTCCAGCCCCAGCCCCAGCCCTACGCCAACCCAGCCCCAGCCCCTGCCCCAGCCCCCAGCCCTAGCCCAGTCCTGCCCTCAGCCCCAGCCCCAGCCCCAGCCCTGCCCTGGCCCTGGACCCAGCCCCAGCCCAGCCCCTGCCCCAGCCCTGCCCCGGCCCAGCCCCAGCCCCAGCCCAGCCCCTGCCCTGGACCCAGCCCCAGCCCAGCCCCAGCCACAGCCACAGCCCAACCCCAGCCCTGGACCCAGCCCCAGTCGCAGCCCCGGCCCCAGCCCCAGCCCCAGCCCAACCCCAGCCCCAGCCCAGCCCCCAGCCCTGGCCCTAGCCCTGCCCAGTCCCGGTCCATGCCCAGCCCCAGCCCTGCCCAACCCTCATCCCCAGCACAGCCCTTGCCCCAGCCCTACCCCTGCCCAGTCCCGGTCCATGCCCAGCCACAGCCCTGCCCAGCCCCAGCCCCAGCCCTGCCCAAGACTTGGTTCCAGTCCCAGCCCCAGCCCTGCCCCAGCCCCCGCCCTCGGCCCCCAGCCCAGCCCCAGCCCCAGCCCTAGCCCTGCCCTGGACCCAGCCCCAGCCCCACCCCAGCCTCATCCCCTGCCCAGCCCCAGCCCTGCCCCCAGCCCAAGCCCCAGCCCCAGCCCTAGCCCAGCCCTGCCCTCAGCCCAGCCCCAGGCCCGGACCCAGCCCCGGCCTCAGCCCAGCCCTAACCTAGCCCTGCCCCACCCCAGGCCTAGCCCAGCCGTGCCCTCAGCCCAGACCCAGCCCTGGACCAAGCCCCAGCCCTGAGCCAAACCCAGCCCCAGCCTGGCCCCAGCCCTGCCCTAGCTCCAGCCCTAGCCCTGTCCCCAACTTCAGCCCGTGCCCCTGCCCCAGTCCCAGTCCTGCCCCATCCCAGCCCCCAGCCCCAGACCTGCCCTCAGCCCTGCCCCAGACCCAGCCTGGCCCCAGCCCTGTCCCCAGCCACAGCCACAGCCCAGCCCCAGGTCCAACCCCAGCCTAGCCACAGCCCTGCCCCAGCCCTGGCTCCTGCCCCAGCCCTGGCTCCAGCGCCAGCCCCAGCCCTGCCCATGCCTTGGTTCCAGCCCCAGCCCCAGCCCAGCGCCAACCCAGCCCCAGCCCAAGGCCCAGCCTCAAGCCTAGTCCCTGCCCCAGCCCTGGCCCCAATCCAGCCCCAGCCCTACCCCTACCTCAGCCCTAGCCCCAGCCCTGTCCGCAGCCCCAGCCCCAGCCCCGGCCCCAGCCCCGGCCCCAGCCCAGCCCTAACTTAAACCTGCCCCAGCCCCAGGCCAGCCCAGCCCCAGCCCCAGCCCCAGCATGGCCCCAGTCCTGTCCCCAGCCCCAGCCCCAGCCCAGCCCAGCCCCAGGCCCAGCCCCAGCCTAGCCCCAGCCCTGCCCCAGCCCCAGCCCCTGGCTGGACCTCAGCCCTGCCCCAGCCCTGGCTCCTGCCCCAGCCCTGGCTCCAGCCCCAGCCCCAACCCTGCCCATGCCTTGGTTCCAGCCCCAGCCCCAGACCTGTGCCAACCCAGCCCCAGCCCAAGGCCCAGCCTCAAGCCTAGTCCTGCCCCAGCCCTTGCCCCAATCCAGCCCCAGCCCTACCCCTACCTCAGCCCTAGCCCCAGCCCTGTCCGCAGCCCCAGCCCCAGCCCCAGCCCCACCCTCGCCACCAGCCCAGTCCCAGCCCCAACCCTGGCCCCACCCCAGCCCCAGTTCCAACCCTGCCCCAGCCCTGCCCCTGCCCCAGCCCCAGCCCCTGCCCCAGACTCGGCCCCAGCCCTGCCCCAGGCCTAGTCCTGCCCCAGTCCCCTCCCCAGACCCAGCCCCAGCCCCACCCCTGTGCCAGCCCTACCCCAGCCAAGCCCCGGTCCCAGCCCAGCCCAAGCCCTGGCCCAGTCCCAGCCCCAGCCCAGCTCCAGCCACAGCCCAGCCACAGCCCTGGACCCAGCCCCAGCACCAGCCCAATCCCCAGCCCTGCCCCAGCCCCAGCCACAGCCCAGCCCCAGCCCTGGACCCAGCCCCAGTCGCAGCCCCAGCCCCAGACCAGCCCTAGCCCAGCCCCAGCCCCACCCTCAGCCCCAGCCCAGCTACAGCCACAGCCCAGCCACAGCCCCTGCCCTGCCCTGCCCCAGCCCTGCCCCGCCCCAGCCCTGCCCCAGCCCAGCCCCAGCCCCCAGCCCAGCCCCTGCCATGGACCCAGCCCCAGCCCCCGCCCCAGCCCCATCGCCACCCTCAGCACCAGCCCAGCTCCAGCCACAGCCCAGCCACAGCCCTGGACCTAGCCCCAGCCCAGCCACAGCCCCAGCCCCAGCCCTGCCCAGTACCCAAGCCCCGCCCAGCCCCAGCCCCAGCCCCAGCCCTGCCCAAGACTTGGTTCCTGCCCCAGCCCCAGCCCTGCCCCAGCCCCGCCCTCAGCCCCAGCCCAGCCCCAGCCCAGCCCCTGCCCTGGACCCAGCCCCAGCCCCAGCCCAGCCCCAGCCCAACCCCAGCCCCAGCCCAGGCCCCAGCCCCGGCCCTACCCCTGCCCAGTCCCGGTCCATTCCCAGCCCCAGCCCCAGCCCTGCCCAAGACTTGGTTCCAGCCCCAGCCCCAGCCCTACGCCAACCCAGCCCCAGCCCCTGCCCCAGCCCCAGCCCTAGCCCAGTCCTGCCCTCAGCCCCAGCCCCAGCCCCAGCCCTGCCCTGGCCCTGGACCCAGCCCCAGCCCAGCCCCTGCCCCAGCCCTGCCCCGGCCCAGCCCCAGCCCCAGCCCAGCCCCTGCCCTGGACCCAGCCACAGCCCAGCCACAGCCACAGCCACAGCCCAACCCCAGCCCTGGACCCAGCCCCAGTCGCAGCCCCGGCCACAGCCCCAGCCCCAGCCCAACCCCAGCCCCAGCCCAGCCCCCAGCCCTGGCCCTAGCCCTGCCCAGTCCCGGTCCATGCCCAGCCCCAGCCCTGCCCAACCCTCATCCCCAGCACAGCCCTTGCCCCAGCCCTACCCCTGCCCAGTCCCGGTCCATGCCCAGCCACAGCCCTGCCCAGCCCCAGCCCCAGCCCTGCCCAAGACTTGGTTCCAGTCCCAGCCCCAGCCCTGCCCCAGCCCCGCCCTTGGCCCCAGCCCAGCCCCAGCCCCAGCCCTAGCCCTGCCCTGGACCCAGCCCCAGCCCCACCCCAGCCTCATCCCCTGCCCAGCCCCAGCCCTGCCCCAGCCCAAGCCCCAGCCCCAGCCCTAGCCCAGCCCTGCCCTCAGCCCAGCCCCAGGCCCGGACCCAGCCCCGGCCTCAGCCCAGCCCTAACCTAGCCCTGCCCCACCCCAGGCCTAGCCCAGCCGTGCCCTCAGCCCAGACCCAGCCCTGGACCAAGCCCCAGCCCTGAGCCAAACCCAGCCCCAGCCTGGCCCCAGCCCTGCCCTAGCTCCAGCCCTAGCCCTGTCCCCAACTTCAGCCCGTGCCCCTGCCCCAGTCCCAGTCCTGCCCCATCCCAGCCCCCAGCCCCAGCCCTGCCCTCAGCCCTGCCCCAGACCCAGCCTGGCCCCAGCCCTGTCCCCAGCCACAGCCACAGCCCAGCCCCAGGTCCAACCCCAGCCTAGCCACAGCCCTGCCCCAGCCCTGGCTCCTGCCCCAGCCCTGGCTCCAGCGCCAGCCCCAGCCCTGCCCATGCCTTGGTTCCAGCCCCAGCCCCAGCCCAGCGCCAACCCAGCCCCAGCCCAAGGCCCAGCCTCAAGCCTAGTCCTGCCCCAGCCCTGGCCCCAATCCAGCCCCAGCCCTACCCCTACCTCAGCCCTAGCCCCAGCCCTGTCCGCAGCCCCAGCCCCAGCCCCGGCCCCAGCCCCGGCCCCAGCCCAGCCCTAACTTAAACCTGCCCCAGCCCCAGGCCAGCCCAGCCCCAGCCCCAGCCCCAGCATGGCCCCAGTCCTGTCCCCAGCCCCAGCCCCCAGCCCAGCCCAGCCCCAGGCCCAGCCCCAGCCTAGCCCCAGCCCTGCCCCAGCCCCAGCCCCTGGCTGGACCTCAGCCCTGCCCCAGCCCTGGCTCCTGCCCCAGCCCTGGCTCCAGCCCCAGCCCCAACCCTGCCCATGCCTTGGTTCCAGCCCCAGCCCCAGACCTGTGCCAACCCAGCCCCAGCCCAAGGCCCAGCCTCAAGCCTAGTCCTGCCCCAGCCCTTGCCCCAATCCAGCCCCAGCCCTACCCCTACCTCAGCCCTAGCCCCAGCCTGTCCGCAGCCCCAGCCCCAGCCCCAGCCCCACCCTCGCCACCAGCCCAGTCCCAGCCCCAACCCTGGCCCCACCCCAGCCCCAGTTCCAACCCTGCCCCAGCCCTGCCCCTGCCCCAGCCCCAGCCCCTGCCCCAGACTCGGCCCCAGCCCTGCCCCAGGCCTAGTCCTGCCCCAGTCCCCTCCCCAGACCCAGCCCCAGCCCCACCCCTGTGCCAGCCCTACCCCAGCCAAGCCCCGGTCCCAGCCCAGCCCAAGCCCTGGCCCAGTCCCAGCCCCAGCCCAGCTCCAGCCACAGCCCAGCCACAGCCCTGGACCCAGCCCCAGCACCAGCCCAATCCCCAGCCCTGCCCCAGCCCCAGCCCACAGCCCAGCCCCAGCCCTGGACCCAGCCCCAGTCGCAGCCCCAGCCCCAGACCAGCCCTAGCCCAGCCCCAGCCCCACCCTCAGCCCCAGCCCAGCTACAGCCACAGCCCAGCCACAGCCCCTGCCCTGCCCTGCCCCAGCCCTGCCCCGCCCCAGCCCTGCCCCAGCCCAGCCCCAGCCCCAGCCCAGCCCCTGCCATGGACCCAGCCCCAGCCCCGCCCCAGCCCCATCGCCACCCTCAGCACCAGCCCAGCTCCAGCCACAGCCCAGCCACAGCCCTGCAGCCACAGCCCCAGCCCCAGCCCTGCCCAGTACCCAGCCCCGCCCAGCCCCAGCCCCAGCCCCAGCCCTGCCCAAGACTTGGTTCCTGCCCCCAGCCCCAGCCCTGCCCCAGCCCCGCCCTCGGCCCCAGCCCAGCCCCAGCCCAGCCCCTGCCCTGGACCCAGCCCCAGCCCCAGCCCAGCCCCAGCCCAACCCCAGCCCCAGCCCAGGCCCCAGCCCCGGCCCTACCCCTGCCCAGTCCCGGTCCATTCCCAGCCCCAGCCCCAGCCCTGCCCAAGACTTGGTTCCAGCCCCAGCCCCCAGCCCTACGCCAACCCAGCCCCAGCCCCTGCCCCCAGCCCCAGCCCTAGCCCAGTCCTGCCCTCAGCCCCAGCCCCAGCCCCTGCCCTGGCCCTGGACCCAGCCCCAGCCCAGCCCCTGCCCCAGCCCTGCCCCGGCCCAGCCCCAGCCCCAGCCCAAGCCCCTGCCCTGGACCCAGCCCCAGCCCAGCCCCAGCCACAGCCACAGCCCAACCCCAGCCCTGGACCCAGCCCCAGTCGCAGCCCCGGCCCCAGCCCCAGCCCCAGCCCAACCCCAGCCCCAGCCCAGCCCCCAGCCCTGGCCCTAGCCCTGCCCAGTCCCGGTCCATGCCCAGCCCCAGCCCTGCCCAACCCTCATCCCCCAGCACAGCCCCTTGCCCCAGCCCTACCCCTGCCCAGTCCCGGTCCATGCCCAGCCACAGCCCTGCCCAGCCCCAGCCCCAGCCCTGCCCAAGACTTGGTTCCAGCCCCCAGCCCCAGCCCTGCCCCAGCCCCGCCCTCGGCCCCAGCCAGCCCCAGCCCCAGCCCTAGCCCTGCCCTGGACCCAGCCCCAGCCCCACCCCAGCCTCATCCCCTGCCCAGCCCCAGCCCTGCCCCAGCCCAAGCCCCAGCCCCAGCCCTAGCCCAGCCCTGCCCTCAGCCCAGCCCCAGGCCCGGACCCAGCCCCGGCCTCAGCCCAGCCCTAACCTAGCCCTGCCCCACCCCAGGCCTAGCCCAGCCGTGCCCTCAGCCCAGACCCAGCCCTGGACCAAGCCCCAGCCCTGAGCCAAACCCAGCCCCAGCCTGGCCCCAGCCCTGCCCTAGCTCCAGCCCTAGCCCTGTCCCCAACTTCAGCCCGTGCCCCTTGCCCCAGTCCCAGTCCTGCCCCATCCCAGCCCCCAGCCCCAGCCCTGCCCTCAGCCCTGCCCCAGACCCAGCCTGGCCCCAGCCCTGGCCCCAGCCACAGCCACAGCCCAGCCCCAGGTCCAACCCCAGCCCTAGCCACAGCCCTGCCCCCAGCCCTGGCTCCTGCCCCAGCCCTGGCTCCAGCGCCAGCCCCAGCCCTGCCCATGCCTTGGTTCCAGCCCCAGCCCCAGCCCAGCGCCAACCCAGCCCCAGCCCTGCCCCAGCCTCAAGCCTAGTCCTGCCCCAGCCCTGGCCCCAATCCAGCCCCCAGCCCTACCCCTACCTCAGCCCTAGCCCCAGCCCTGTCCGCAGCCCCAGCCCCAGCCCCGGCCCCAGCCCCGGCCCCAGCCCAGCCCTAACTTAAACCTGCCCCAGCCCCAGGCCAGCCCAGCCCCCAGCCCCAGCCCCAGCATGGCCCCAGTCCTGTCCCCCAGCCCCAGCCCCAGCCCAGCCCAGCCCCAGGCCCAGCCCCAGCCTAGCCCCAGCCCTGCCCCAGCCCCAGCCCCTGGCTGGACCTCAGCCCTGCCCCAGCCCTGGCTCCTGCCCCCAGCCCTGGCTCCAGCCCCAGCCCCAACCCTGCCCATGCCTTGGTTCCAGCCCCAGCCCCAGACCTGTGCCAACCCAGCCCCCAGCCCAAGGCCCAGCCTCAAGCCTAGTCCTGCCCCAGCCCTTGCCCCAATCCAGCCCCAGCCCTACCCCCTACCTCAGCCCTAGCCCCAGCCCTGTCCGCAGCCCCAGCCCCAGCCCCAGCCCCACCTCGCCACCAGCCCAGTCCCAGCCCCAACCCTGGCCCCACCCCAGCCCCAGTTCCAACCCTGCCCCAGCCCTGCCCCTGCCCCAGCCCCAGCCCCTGCCCCAGACTCGGCCCCAGCCCTGCCCCAGGCCTAGTCCTGCCCCAGTCCCCCTCCCCAGACCCAGCCCCAGCCCCACCCCTGTGCCAGCCCTACCCCAGCCAAGCCCCGGTCCCAGCCCAGCCCAAGCCCTGGCCCAGTCCCAGCCCCAGCCCAGCTCCAGCCCCAGCCCTGCCCCAGCCCTGCCCTCGGCCCCAGCCCAGCCCCAGCCCAGCCCCTGCCCTGGACCCAGCCCCAGCCCCAGCCCAGACCCCAGCCCAACCCCAGCCCCAGCCCAGGCCCCAGCCCCGGCCCTACCCCTGCCCAGTCCCGGTCCATTCCCAGCCCCAGCCCCAGCCCTGCCCAAGACTTGGTTCCAGCCCCAGCCCCAGGCCCTGCGCCAACCCAGCCCCAGCCCTGCCCCAGCCCCAGCCCTAGCCAAGCCCCGCCCTCGGCCCCAGCCCAGCCCCGGCCCCTGCCCCAGCCCCAGCCCCTAGCCCAGCCCCTGCCCCGGCCCAGCCCCAGCCCCAGCCCAGCCACTGCCCTGGACCCAGCCACAGCCCAGCCACAGCCACAGCCACAGCCCAACCCCAGCCCTGGACCCAGCCCCAGTCGCAGCCCTGGCTCCAGCCCCAGCCCCAGCCCAACCCCAGCCCCAGCCCAGCCCCCAGCCCCGGCCCTAGCCCTGCCCAGTCCCGGTCCATGCCCAGCCCCAGCCCTGCCCAACCCTCATCCCCAGCACAGCCCATGCCCCAGCCCTACCCCTGCCCAGTCCCGGTCCATGCCCAGCCACAGCCCTGCCAGCCCCCAGCCCCAGCCCCAGCCCTGCCCAAGACTTGGTTCCAGTCCCAGCCCCAGCCCTGCCCCAGCCCCGCCCTCGGCCCCAGCCCAGCCCCAGCCCCAGCCCTAGCCCTGCCCTGGACCCAGCCCCAGCCCCACCCCAGCCTCATCCCCTGCCCAGCCCCAGCCCTGCCCCAGCCCAAGCCCCAGCCCCAGCCCTAGCCCAGCCCTGCCCTCAGCCGAGCCCCAGGCCCGGACCCAGCCCCGGCCTCAGCCCAGCCCTAACCTAGCCCTGCCCCACCCCAGGCCTAGCCCAGCCGTGCCCTCAGCCCAGACCCAGCCCTGGACCAAGCCCCAGCCCTGAGCCAAACCCAGCCCCAGCCTGGCCCCAGCCCTGCCCTAGCTCCAGCCCTAGCCCTGTCCCCAACTTCAGCCCGTGCCCCTGCCCCAGTCCCAGTCCTGCCCCATCCCAGCCCCCAGCCCCAGCCCTGCCCTCAGCCCTGCCCCAGACCCAGCCTGGCCCCAGCCCTGTCCCCAGCCACAGCCACAGCCCAGCCCCAGGTCCAACCCCAGCCTAGCCACAGCCCTGCCCCAGCCCTGGCTCCTGCCCCAACCCTGGCTCCAGCGCCAGCCCCAGCCCTGCCCATGCCTTGGTTCCAGCCCCAGCCCCAGCCCAGCGCCAACCCAGCCCCAGCCCAAGGCCCAGCCTCAAGCCTAGTCCTGCCCCGCCCTGGCCCCAATCCAGCCCCAGCCCTACCCCCTACCTCAGCCCTAGCCCCAGCCCTGTCCGCAGCCCCAGCCCCAGCCCCGGCCCCAGCCCCGGCCCCAGCCCAGCCCTAACTTAAACCTGCCCCAGCCCCAGGCCAGCCCAGCCCCAGCCCCAGCCCCAGCATGGCCCCAGTCCTGTCCCCAGCCCAGCCCCAGCCCAGCCCAGCCCCAGGCCCAGCCCCAGCCTAGCCCCAGCCCTGCCCCAGCCCCAGCCCCTGGCTGGACCTCAGCCCTGCCCCAGCCCTGGCTCCTGCCCCAGCCCTGGCTCCAGCCCCAGCCCCAACCCTGCCCATGCCTTGGTTCCAGCCCCAGCCCCAGACCTGCGCCAACCCAGCCCCAGCCCAAGGCCCAGCCTCAAGCCTAGTCTGCCCCAGCCCTTGCCCCAATCCAGCCCCAGCCCTACCCCTACCTCAGCCCTAGCCCCAGCCCTGTCCGCAGCCCCAGCCCCAGCCCCAGCCCCACCCTCGCCACCAGCCCAGTCCCCAGCCCCAACCCTGGCCCCACCCCAGCCCCAGTTCCAACCCTGCCCCAGCCCTGCCCCTGCCCCAGCCCCAGCCCCTGCCCCAGACTCGGCCCCAGCCCTGCCCCAGGCCTAGTCCTGCCCCAGTCCCCTCCCCAGACCCAGCCCCAGCCCCACCCCTGTGCCAGCCCTACCCCCAGCCAAGCCCCAGTCCCAGCCCAGCCCAAGCCCCTGGCCCAGTCCCAGCCCCAGCCCAGCTCCAGCCACAGCCCAGCCACAGCCCTGGACCCAGCCCCAGCACCAGCCCAATCCCCAGCCCTGCCCAGCCCCAGCCACAGCCCAGCCCCAGCCCTGGACCCAGCCCCAGTCGCAGCCCCAGCCCCAGACCAGCCCTAGCCCAGCCCCAGCCCCACCCTCAGCCCCAGCCCAGCTACAGCCACAGCCCAGCCACAGCCCCTGCCCTGCCCTGCCCCAGCCCTGCCCCGCCCCAGCCCTGCCCCAGCCCAGCCCCAGCCCCAGCCCAGCCCCTGCCATGGACCCAGCCCCAGCCCCGCCCCAGCCCCATCGCCACCCTCAGCACCAGCCCAGCTCCAGCCACAGCCCAGCCACAGCCCTGGACCTAGCCCCAGCCCAGCCATAGCCCCAGCCCCAGCCCTGCCCAGTACCCAGCCCCCGCCCAGCCCCAGCCCCAGCCCCAGCCCTGCCCAAGACTTGGTTCCTGCCCCAGCCCCGGCCCTGCCCCAGCCCCGCCCTCGGCCCCAGCCCAGCCCCAGCCCAGCCCCTGCCCTGGACCCAGCCCCAGCCCCAGCCCAGCCCCAGCCCAACCCCAGCCCCAGCCCAGGCCCCAGCCCCGGCCCTACCCCTGCCCAGTCCCGGTCCATTCCCAGCCCCAGCCCCAGCCCTGCCCAAGACTTGGTTCCAGCCCCAGCCCCAGCCCTGCGCCAACCCAGCCCCAGCCCCTGCCCAGCCCCAGCCCTAGCCAAGCCCCGCCCTCGGCCCCAGCCCAGCCCCGGCCCCTGCCCCAGCCACGGCCCCAGCCCAGCCCCGCCCCCGGCCCCTGCCCCAGCCCCAGCCCTAGCCCAGTCCTGCCCTCAGCCCCAGCCCCAGCCCCAGCCCTGCCCTGGCCCTGGACCCAGCCCCAGCCCAGCCCCTGCCCCAGCCCTGCCCCGGCCCAGCCCCAGCCCCCAGCCCAGCCCCTGCCCTGGACCCAGCCCCAGCCCAGCCCCAGCCACAGCCACAGCCCAACCCCAGCCCTGGACCCAGCCCCAGTCGCAGCCCCGGCCCCAGCCCCAGCCCCAGCCCAACCCCAGCCCCAGCCCAGCCCCCCAGCCCCGGCCCTAGCCCTGCCCAGTCCCGGTCCATGCCCAGCCCCAGCCCTGCCCCAACCCTCATCCCCAGCACAGCCCTTGCCCCAGCCCTACCCCTGCCCAGTCCCCAGTCCATGCCCAGCCCCAGCCCTGCCCCAGCCCCCGCCCTCGGCCCCAGCCCAGCCCCAGCCCCAGCCCTAGCCCTGCCCTGGACCCAGCCCCAGCCCCACCCCAAGCCTCATCCCCTGCCCAGCCCCAGCCCTGCCCCAGCCCAAGCCCCAGCCCCAGCCCTAGCCCAGCCCTGCCCCTCAGCCGAGCCCCAGGCCCGGACCCAGCCCCGGCCTCAGCCCAGCCCTAACCTAGCCCTGCCCCACCCCAGGCCTAGCCCAGCCGTGCCCTCAGCCCAGACCCAGACCCAGCCTGGCCCGAGCCCTGTCCCCAGCCTCGGCCCGTGCCCCTGCCCCAGTCCCAGTCCTGCCCCATCCCAGCCCCCAGGCCCAGCCCTGCCCTCAGCCCAGCCCCAGACCCAGCCTGGCCCGAGCCCTGTCCCCAGCCACAGCCACAGCCCAGCCCCAGGTCCAACCCCAGCCTAGCCACAGCCCTGCCCCAGCCCTGGCTCCTGTCCCAGCCCTGGCTCCAGCCCCAACCCCAGCCCTGCCCAAGCCTTGGTTCACAGCCCCAGCCCCAGCCCTGCGCCGACCCAGCCCCAGCCCAAGGCCCAGCCTCAAGCCTAGTCCTGCCCCAGCCCTGGCCCCAGTCCAGCCCCAGCCCTACCCCTACCTCAGCCCTAGCCCCAGGCCTGTCCGCAGCCCCAGCCCCTGACCCAGCCCCACCCTCGCCCCCAGCCCCAGCCCAGCCCCAGCCCTGCCCCAGCCTAGCCCCAGCCCCAGTCCAGCCCCACCCTGGACCCAGCCCCAGCCCCAGACCAGGCCCAGCCCTGCCCCGGCCCAGCCCCAGCCCCAGCCCCAGCCCCAGCCAAGCCCCACTCACGGGCCCCATCCCCGGCCCCAGCCAAGCCCTGCCCCAGCCCCAGCCCTGCACAGAACCCTGCCCCAGCTCTGTCCCCAGCCCTGTCCCCAGCCCCGGCCACTGCCCCAGCCCCAGCCCCAGCCCAGCCCCCAGCCCTGGAACCAGCCCCAGTCGCAGCCCCGGCCCCAGCCCAGCCCTAGCCCAGCCCCAGACCCACCCTCAGCCCCAGCCCAGCTCCAGCCACAGGCCAGCCACAGCCCTGGACCCAGCCCCAGCCCAGCCCCAGCCCAGCCCGGCCTAGCCCAGCCCCAGCCCTGGACCAAGCCCCACCCCTGAGCCGAACCCAGCCCCAGCCCTGCCCCCATCGCCAGCCCTGCCCCAGCCTTGCCCTCAGCCCAGCCCCAGCCCCCAGCGCGGACCCAGTCCTGCCCCAGCCCTGGACACAGTCCCACCCTGGACCCAGCCCCAGCCCAGCCCCAGCCCAGCCCCAGCCACAGCCCTGCCCCAGCCCTGGACCCAGCCCCAGCCCAACCCCAGCCCCAGCCCTGCCCTCAGCCCAACCCTGCCCTCAGCCCAGCCCTGTCCCCAGCCTGGCCCCAGCCCTGTCCCCAGCCCCAGGCCCCAGCCCCAGCCCCAGCCCGGCCCCAGCCGCAGCCCCAGGCCTGACCTCAGCCCTGCCCCAGCCCTAGCTCCTGCCCCAACCCTGGCTCCAGCCCCCAGCCAAACCCTCGCCACCAACCCAGCCCAGCCCCAACCTTGGCCCCAGCCCAGCCCCAGTTCCCAGCCCTGCCCCCAGCCCTGCCCCTGTCGCGGCCCCAGACCCAGCCCCAGCCCCAGCCCTGCCCCAGCCTCAGTTCTGCCCCAGCCCCGGACCCAGCCCCCAGCCCCAGCCCTGCCCCCAACCCAGCCCCATCCATGCCCCCAGCCAAGACCTGCCCCCAGCACCAGCCCAAGGCCCAGCCTCCCAGCCTACTCCAGCCCCAGCCCCGGCCCCAACCTCAGTCCCAGCCTACCTCAGGCCCCAAGCTCCTGCCCCAGTCCAGCCCCAGCCCTGCGTCAGCCCTGCCCCAGCCCTAGTCCCCTGCCCACCCCCAGCACAGCACCAGCACAGCCCCAGCCCCAGCCCAGGCCCTGCCCTGCACCCAGCCCCAGCCCCAACCCAGCCTCATCCCCAGACCAGGCCCAGCCCCTGCCCCGGCCCAGCCCCAGCCCCAGCCCCAGCCAAGCCCCACTCACGGCCCCAGCCACAGCCCCAGCCCAGTCCTGCCCCAGCCCAGCCCAGCCCTGCCCCAGCCCCAGCCCAGCCCCAGCCACAGCTCCAGCCCAGCCCCAGCCCAACCCCAGCCACAGCCCAGCCCCAGCCCTGGACCCCAGCCCAGTCGCAGCCCCAGCCACACCCTCAGCCCCAGCCCAGTTCCAGCCACAGACCAGCTACAGCCCTGGACCCAGCCCCAGCCCAGCCCCAGCCCCAGCCCTGCCCTCAGCCCAGCGCCAGCCCCAGGCCAGCCCCAGCCCCAGCCCTGCCCTAGCCCAGCCCCAGCCCCGGACCCAGCCCCAGCCCCACCCTCTCCCAGCCCTCTACAGTCCCTGTCCCAGCCCCACCTCCGGCCCCAGCCCTGGCCCCAGCCAAGCCCCTGCCCCCGGCCCAGCCCTAGCCCAGCCCCACCCTCAGCCCCCAGCACAGCCCCAGCCCCAGCCCTACCGCTACCTCAGCCATAGCCCCAGCCCTGTGCCAGCCCTACCCCGGCCCAGCCCCAGCCCCAGCCCCAGCCCAACCCCAGCCACAGCCCTGCCCCAGCCCTGGACCCAGCCCCAGCCCAACCCGAGCCCCAGCCCGGACCCAGCCCCAGCCACAGCCCAGCCCCAGCCACAGCCCTGCCCCAGCCCTGGACCCAGCGCCAGCCCCAGGCCAGCCCCAGCCCCAGCCCAGCCCTAGCCCGGCCCCAGCTCCAGCCCCAGCCCCAGCCCTGCCCCAGACCCTGCCCCAGCCCAGTCCTGGTCACAGCCCAGCCCCAGCCCAGCCCCAGCCCTGCCCCAGCCTAGGCCCATCCCCAGCACAGCCCCATCCCCAGCCCAGCCCCTCCCCTGGACTCAGCCCAGCCCCACTCCAGCCTCATCCCCAGCCCAGGTCCAGCCCTGCCCCAGCCCCCGCCCTGCCCCAGCCCCAGCTCTGCACCGAACGCAGCCCCAGCTCGGCCCCAGCCCTGCCCCAGCTCTAGCCCCAGCCCTGCCCCCCAGCCCCCGGCCCCTGCCCCAGCCCTGCCCCAGCGCTAGCCCAGCCCTGCCCTCAGCCCCAGCCTCAGCCCCACACTCGGACCCAGCCCAGCCCCTGCCTCAGACCAAGCACTGGCCCCAGCCCCAGCCCAAGCCCCATCCTTGCCCCCAGCCCAGCCCATAGCCCGGCCCCAGCTCCAGCCCCAGCCCCAGCCCAGCCCCAGCCCAGCCCCAGACCCAGTCCAGCCCCTGCCCTGGACCCAGTCCCAGCCTCAGCCCTGCCCCAGCATAAGCCCCAGCCCCCAGCCCCAGCCCCATCCGTTCCCCCAGCCCGGCCCAAAACCATCCCCATCTCTGTCCCCAGCCCAGCCCCAGCCACCGCCCAGCCCCAGGCCCAGCCCCAGCCTAGCCCCCAGCCCTCTCCCCAGCCCCAGCCCAAGGCCCAGCCTCAAGCCTAGTCCTGCCCCAGCCCTGGCCCCAATCCAACCCCAGCCCTACCCCTACCTCAGCCCTAGCCCCAGCCCTGTCCGCAGCCCCAGCCCCAGCCCCAGCCCTGCCCTCGCCACCAGCCCAGCCCCAGCCCCAACCTTGGCCCCAGCCCAGCTCCCAGTTCAAGCCCAGCCCCAGACCTGCCCCTGCCCCAGCCCCAGCCCCGGCCCCAGACTCGGCCCCAGCCCAGCCCCAGGCCTAGCCCTGTGCCAGCCTGTGGTGGGTTTGGAAGGGTAAGGCTAAGAAGCCTGCTCCCTTCCCCCTTGTAAGGTAAAAGGGAAAAAAAATTGAAGGGAAAGGGAAAAAAAACTCACAAGCTGAATTAGCAAAGCAGTGGAGCTATATTTACAAAGCAACGTAGGGTTTGCAGGGGAATATTTACAAATTTACAATATCTACAATATATACAAAGATATACAACAGAGTAACACAGAAATGAGAGTAACCCCCTCTGCAGAGGGGGTTCCCCACCTCCGCTCTCCCCTCTCTTTCCCCCCTTTCCCCAGAATGGGATAGAAAGAGAAAGAAAAGAGAGGAAAAAAAAGTTAGAAGCAGTTTGTGTTAATTGGAAGGGAGTTAATATACCGGCCTTTATCTGTCTTCAAGGCCGAGGCCTTGGCAGAAAGCCCAGCACAGGCAGAGCTGCTGCACGAAGAAAAGGCGGAAGCAAGACTGAAGATAGGGTGCCGGAGTGCCCCAGGATAGTCCCAGCTCACTCCCAGTTCAGAAGGTGCTTCCTCCCACTTTACCAATGAAATAGTTTAGATTATTCCTTCCGTTTACCCAACTTCCGTCCACCATATTCCCCTTTCTTAAGGGGGCAACGTCAACCGGCCACACAGCCCTACCCCAGCCCAGCCCCGGTCCCAGCCCAGCCCAAGCCCTGGCCCAGCCCCAGCCCAAACCCCATCCTTGCCCCCACCCCAGCCTAGCCCTGCCCCAGTCCCAGCCCCAGCCCAGCCCAAGCCCTGGCCCAGCCCCAGCCCAACCCCATCCTTGCCCCCACCCCAGCCCTAGCCCTGCCCCAGTCCCAGCCACAGCCCTGCCTCAGCCCATGCACCGAACCCAACCTCAGCCCGGCACCAGCCCTGTCCCCAGCCCCAGCCCTAGCCCAGCCGTGCCCTCAGCCCCAGCCCCAGCCCCAGGCCCCAGCCCCCAGCCCCACCCTCGGCCCCAGCCCAGCCCCTGTCCCAGCCCTGCCCTGGCCCACCACAGCCCCAGCCCAGCCCCAGCCCCAGCCCCCAGCCCCAGCCCTGCCCCAGCCTCAGTCCTGCCCCAGCCCCCGGCCCCAGCCCCAGCCCCAGCCCTGCCCCCCAACCCAGCCCCAGCCATGCACCCAGTCCAGACCTGCCCCCAGCCCCAGTCCAAGGCCCAGCCTCCAGCCTACTCCAGCCCCAGCCCCGGCCCCAAACCTCAGTCCCAGCCCTGCCTCAGGCCCCCAGCCCGTGCCCCCCAGCCCAGCCCCAGCCCTGCGTCAGCCCTGCCCCAGCCCTAGTCCCCAGCCCTAGTCCCCAGCCCACCCCCAGCACATCACCAGCACAGCCCCAGCACTAGACCCAGCCCAGTCCTAGCCCCAGCCCCAGCCCCTGCCCTGGACCCAGCCCTAGCCCCAACCCAGCCTCATCCCCAGCCCAGGCCCAGCCCTGCCCCGGCCCCAGCCCCAGCCCCAGCCCCAGCCCCAGCCAAGCCCAACTCACGGCCCCATCCCCGGCCCCCAGCCCAGCCCAGCCCCTGCCCCAGCCCAAGCCCTGCCCCCAGCCCAGCCCCAGCCTGGCCCCCAGCCTGCCCCAGCCCAGCCCCAGCCCTGCCCCAGCCACAGCCACAGCCCAGCCCCCAGCCCTGGATCCAGCCCCAGTCGCAGCCCCGGCCCCAGCCCAGCCCTAGCCCAGCCCCAGACCCACCCTCAGCCCCAGCCCAGCTCCAGCCACAGCCCAGCAACAGCCCTGGACCCAGCCCCAGCCCAGCCCCAGCCCCAGCCCTGCCCTAGCCCAGGCCCCCAGCCCTGGACCAAGCCCCACCCCTGAGCCCAACCCAGCCCCAGCCTGGCCCCAGCCCCAGCCCTAGCTCCTCCCTAGCCCTGTCCCCAGCCTCGGCCCGTGCCCCTGCCCCCAGTCCCAGTCCTGCCCCATCCCAGGCCCCAGCCCCAACCCTGCCCCCAGCCCATCCCCAGACCCAGCCTGGCCCAAGCCCTGTCCCAAGCCCCAGTCACAGCCCAGCCCCAGGCCCAGCCGCAGCCTAGCCCAGCCCTGCCCCAGCCCCAGCCCCAGGCCTGACCTCAGCCGTGCCCCATCCCTGGCTCCTGCCCCAACCCTGGCTCCAGCCCCAGCCCCAGCCCTGCCCAAGCCTTGGTTCCTAGCCCCAGCCCCAGCCCCAGCCCTGCGCCAACCCAGCCCCAGCCCAAGGCCCAGCCCTCAAGCCTAGTCCTGCCCGAGCCCTGGTCCCAATCCAGCCCCAGCCCTACCCCTAGCTCAGCCCCAGCCCCAGCCCCCACCCTCGCCACCCAGCCGAGCCCCAGCCCCAACCTTGGCCCCAGCCCAGCCCCAGTTTCCAGCCCTGCCCCAGCCCTGCCCCTGCCCCGGTCCCAGCCCCCGGCCCCAGACTCGGCCCCAGCCCAGCCCCAGGTCTAGCCCTGTGCCAGCCCTACCCCAGCCCAGCCCCGGTCCCAGCCCAGCCCAAGCCTGGCCCAGCCCCAGCCCAAAACCCCATCCTTGCCCCCAGCCCAGCCCTAGCCCTGCCCCAGTCCCAGCCCCAGCCCAGCCCCCAGCCCTGGACCCAGCCCCAGCCCCCACCCCAGCCTCATCCCCAGCCCATGCCCAGCCCCTGCCCAGCCCCGCCCAGCCCCAGCCCTGCAACCGAACCCAACCCCCAG
This sequence comes from Melanerpes formicivorus, assembly GCF_026170545.1. Taxonomy (NCBI): domain Eukaryota; kingdom Metazoa; phylum Chordata; class Aves; order Piciformes; family Picidae; genus Melanerpes; species Melanerpes formicivorus. The sequence continues at coordinate 64,662 of NW_027143265.1, forward strand.
CCCGGCCCCAGCCCTGTCCCCAGCCCCGGCCCTTCCCCAGCCCCAGTCCTAGCCCAGCCCTGCCCTCAGCCCCCAGCCCAGCCCCTATCCCAGCCCTGCCCCGGCCCTGGACCCAGCCCCAGCCCAGCCCCAGCCACAGCCCCAGCCCAGCCCCAGCCCCAGCGCAGCCCCAGCCCTGGACCCAGCCCCAGTCGCAGCCCCGGCCCCACCCTCAGCCCAGCCCAGCCTCCAGCCACAGCCCAGCCACAGCCCTGGATCCAGCCCCAGTCGCAGCCCCGGCCCCAGCCCAGCCCTAGCCCAGCCCCAGACCCACCCTCAGCCCCCAGCCCAGCTCCAGCCACAGCCCAGCCACAGCCCTGGACCCAGCCCCAGCCCAGCCCCAGCCCCAGCCCTGCCCTAGCCCAGCCCCAGCCTGGCCCCAGCCCCAGCCCTAGCTCCTCCCTAGCCCTGTCCCCCAGCCTCGGCCCGTGCCCCTGCCCCAGTCCCAGTCCTGCCACATCCCAGGCCTCAGCCCCAACCCTGCCCCCAGCCCAGCCCCAGACCCAGCCTGGCCCCAGCCCTGTCCCGAGCCCCAGCCACAGCCCAGCCCCAGGCCCAGCCGCAGCCTAGCCCCAGCCCTGCCCCAGCCCCAGCCCCAGGCCTGACCTCAGCCGTGCCCCATCCCATGGCTCCTGCCCCAACCCTGGCTCCAGCCCCAGCCCCAGCCCTGCCCAAGCCTTGGTTCCAGCCCCAGCCCCAGCCCTGCGCCAACCCAGGCCCCAGCCCAAGGCCCAGCCTCAAGCCTAGTTCCTGCCCCAGCCCTGGTCCCAATCCAGCCCCAGCCCTACCCCTACCTCAGCCCTAGCCCCAGCCCTGTCCGCAGCACCAGCCCCAGCCCCAGCCCCACCCTCTCCACCAGCCCAGCCCCAGCCCCAAACTTGGCCCCAGCCCAGCCCCAGTTCCAGCCCTGCCCCAGCCCTGCCCCTGCCCCGGCCCCGCCCCTGCCCCGGCCCCAGCCCCGGCCCCAGACTCGGCCCCAGCCCAGCCCCAGGTCTAGCCCTGTGCCAGCCCTACCCCAGCCCAGCCCCGGTCCCCAGCCCAGCCCAAGCCCTGGCCCAGCCCCAGCCCAAACCCCATCCTTGCCCCAGCCCAGCCCTAGCCCTTTCCCAGTCCCAGCCCCAGCCCAGCCCCAGCCCTGGACACAGCCCCAGCCCCACCCCAGCCTCATCCCCAGCCCAGGCCCAGCCCTGCCCAGCCCCGCCCAGCCCCAACCCTGCACCCGAACGCAACCCCTGCCCGGCCACAGCGCTCTCCCCCAGCCCCGGCCCCTTCCCCAGCCCCAGTCCTAGGCCTAGCCCTGCCCTCAGCCCCAGCCCCAGCCCCCGCCTCAGCCCCACCCTCAGCCCCACCCCAGCCCCAGCCCCAGCCCTGCCCTAGCCCAGCCCCAGCCCTGGACCAAGCCCCACCCCTGAGCCCAACCCAGCCCCAGCCTGGCCCCAGCCCTGCCCTAGCTCCAGCCCTAGCCCTGTCCCCAGCCTCGGCCCGTGCCCCTGCCCCAGTCCCAGTCCTGCCCCATCCCAGCCCCCAGCCCCTGCCCTGCCCTCAGCCCAGCCCCACGACCCAGCCTGGCCCCAGCTCTGTCCCCAGCCCCAGCCCAGGCCCAGCCCCAGCCGCAGCCCCAGCCCTGCCCCAGCCGCAGCCCCAGGCCTGACCTCAGCCCTGCCCCAGCCCTGGCTCCTGCCCCAACCCTGGCTCCAGCCCCAGCCCAACCCTCGCCACCAGCCCGGCCCCAGCCCCAACCTTGGCCCCAGCCCAGCCCCAGTTCCAGCCCTGCCCCAGCCCTGCCCCAGCCCCGGCCCCAGACTCGGCCCCTAGCCCAGCCCCAGGCCTAGCCCTGTGCCAGCCCTACCCCAGCCCAGCCCCCGGTCCCCCCCCAGCCCAAACCCTGGCCCAGCCCCAGCCCAAACCCCATCCTTGCCCCCAGCCCAGCGTTAGCCCGGCCCCCAGCCCCAGCCCAGCCCCAGCCCCAGCCCTGCCCTAGCCCAGCCCCAGCCTGGCCCCCAGCCCCAGCCCTAGCTCCTCCCTAGCCCTGTCCCCAGCCTCGGCCCGTGCCCCTGCCCCAGTCCCAGTCCTGCCACATCCCAGGCCTCAGCCCCAACCCTGCCCCAGCCCAGCCCCAGACCCAGCCTGGCCCCAGCCCTGTCCCGAGCCCCAGCCACAGCCCAGCCCCCAGGCCCAGCCGCAGCCTAGCCCCAGCCCCTGCCCCAGCCCCAGCCCCAGGCCTGACCTCAGCCGTGCCCCATCCCTGGCTCCTGCCCCAACCCTGGCTCCAGCCCCAGCCCCAGCCCCTGCCCAAGTCTTGGTTCCAGCCCCAGCCCCAGCCCTGCGCCAACCCAGCCCCAGCCCAAGGCCCAGCCTCAAGCCTAGTCCTGCCCCAGCCCTGGTCCCAATCCAGCCCCAGCCCTACCCCTACCTCAGCCCTAGCCCCCAGCCCTGTCCGCAGCACCAGCCCCAGCCCCAGCCCCACCCTCTCCACCAGCCCAGCCCCAGCCCCAAACTTGGCCCCAGCCCAGCCCCAGTTCCAGCCCTGCCCCAGCCCTGCCCCCTGCCCCGGCCCCGCCCCTGCCCCGGCCCCAGCCCCGGCCCCAGACTCGGCCCCAGCCCAGCCCCAGGTCTAGCCCTGTGCCAGCCCTACCCCAGCCCAGCCCCGGTCCCAGCCCAGCCCAAGCCCTGGCCCAGCCCCAGCCCAAACCCCCATCCTTGCCCCAGCCCAGCCCTAGCCCTTTCCCAGTCCCAGCCCCAGCCCAGCCCCAGCCCTGGACCCAGCCCCAGCCCAGCCCCAGCCCCAGCCCTGCCCTAGCCCAGCCCCAGCCCTGGACCAAGCCCCACCCCTGAGCCGAACCCAGCCCCAGCCTGGCCCCAGCCCCAGCCCTAGCTCCTCCCTAGCCCTGTCCCCAGCCTCGGCCCGTGCCCCTGCCCCAGTCCCAGTCCTGCCCCATCCCAGGCCCCAGCCCCAACCCTGCCCCCAGCCCATCCCCAGACCCAGCCTGGCCCAAGCCCTGTCCCAAGCCCCAGTCACAGCCCAGCCCCAGGCCCAGCCGCAGCCTAGCCCCCAAGCCCTGCCCCAGCCCCAGCCCCAGGCCTGACCTCAGCCGTGCCCCATCCCTGGCTCCTGCCCCAACCCTGGCTCCAGCCCCAGCCCCAGCCCTGCCCAAGCCTTGGTTCCAGCCCCAGCCCCAGCCCCAGCCCTGCGCCAACCCAGCCCCAGCCCAAGGCCCAGCCTCAAGCCTAGTCCTGCCCGAGCCCTGGTCCCAATCCAGCCCCAGCCCTACCCCTAGCTCAGCCCCAGCCCCAGCCCCACCCTCGCCACCAGCCGAGCCCCAGCCCCAACCTTGGCCCCAGCCCAGCCCCAGTTCCAGCCCTGCCCCAGCCCTGCCCCTGCCCCGGTCCCCAGCCCCGGCCCCAGACTCGGCCCCAGACCCAGCCCCAGGTCTAGCCCTGTGCCAGCCCTACCCCAGCCCAGCCCCGGTCCCAGCCCAGCCCAAGCCCTGGCCCAGCCCCAGCCCAAACCCCATCCTTGCCCCCAGCCCAGCCCTAGCCCTGCCCCAGTCCCAGCCCCAGCCCAGCCCCAGCCCTGGACCCAGCCCCAGCCCCACCCCAGCCTCATCCCCAGCCCATGCCCAGCCCTGCCCAGCCCCGCCCAGCCCCAGCCCTGCACCGAACCCAACCCCAGCCCGGCCCCAGCCCTGTCCCCAGCCCCGGCCCCTTCCCCAGCCCCAGTCCTAGCCCAGCCCTGCCCTCAGCCCCAGCCCAGCCCCTATCCCAGCCCTGCCCCGGCCCTGGACCCAGCCCCAGCCCAGCCCCAGCCACAGCCCCAGCCCAGCCCCAGCCCCAGCGCAGCCCCAGCCCTGGACCCAGCCCCAGTCGCAGCCCCCGGCCCCACCCTCAGCCCAGCCCAGCTCCAGCCACAGCCCAGCCACAGCCCTGGATCCAGCCCCAGTCGCAGCCCCGGCCCCAGCCCAGCCCTAGCCCAGCCCCAGACCCACCCTCAGCCCCAGCCCAGCTCCAGCCACAGCCCAGCCACAGCCCTGGACCCAGCCCCAGCCCAGCCCCAGCCCCAGCCCTGCCCTAGCCCAGCCCCAGCCTGGCCCCAGCCCCAGCCCTAGCTCCTCCCTAGCCCTGTCCCCCAGCCTCGGCCCGTGCCCCTGCCCCAGTCCCAGTCCTGCCACATCCCAGGCCTCAGCCCCAACCTGCCCCCAGCCCAGCCCCAGACCCAGCCTGGCCCCAGCCCTGTCCCGAGCCCCAGCCACAGCCCAGCCCCAGGCCCAGCCGCAGCCTAGCCCCAGCCCTGCCCCAGCCCCAGCCCCAGGCCTGACCTCAGCCGTGCCCCATCCCTGGCTCCTGCCCCAACCCTGGCTCCAGCCCCAGCCCCAGCCCTGCCCAAGCCTTGGTTCCAGCCCCAGCCCCAGCCCTGCGCCAACCCAGCCCCAGCCCAAGGCCCAGCCTCAAGCCTAGTCCTGCCCCAGCCCTGGTCCCAATCCAGCCCCAGCCCTACCCCCTACCTCAGCCCTAGCCCCAGCCCTGTCCGCAGCACCAGCCCCAGCCCCAGCCCCACCCTCTCCACCAGCCCAGCCCCAGCCCCAAACTTGGCCCCAGCCCAGCCCCAGTTCCAGCCCTGCCCCAGCCCTGCCCCTGCCCCGGCCCCGCCCCTGCCCCGGCCCCAGCCCCGGCCCCAGACTCGGCCCCAGCCCAGCCCCAGGTCTAGCCCTGTGCCAGCCCTACCCCAGCCCAGCCCCGGTCCCAGCCCAGCCCAAGCCCTGGCCCAGCCCCAGCCCAAACCCCATCCTTGCCCCAGCCCAGCCCTAGCCCTTTCCCAGTCCCAGCCCCAGCCCAGCCCCAGCCCTGGACACAGCCCCAGCCCCACCCCAGCCTCATCCCCAGCCCAGGCCCAGCCCTGCCCAGCCCCGCCCAGCCCCAACCCTGCACCGAACGCAACCCTGCCCGGCCACAGCGCTCTCCCCAGCCCCGGCCCCTTCCCCAGCCCCAGTCCTAGCCTAGCCCTGCCCTCAGCCCCAGCCCCAGCCCCCGCCTCAGCCCCACCCTCAGCCCCCACCCCAGCCCCAGCCCCAGCCCTGCCTAGCCCAGCCCCAGCCCTGGACCAAGCCCCACCCCTGAGCCCAACCCAGCCCCAGCCTGGCCCCAGCCCTGCCCTAGCTCCAGCCCTAGCCCTGTCCCCAGCCTCGGCCCGTGCCCCTGCCCCAGTCCCAGTCCTGCCCCATCCCAGCCCCCAGCCCCTGCCCTGCCCTCAGCCCAGCCCACGACCCAGCCTGGCCCCAGCTCTGTCCCCAGCCCCAGCCCCAGGCCCAGCCCCAGCCGCAGCCCCAGCCCTGCCCCAGCCGCAGCCCCAGGCCTGACCTCAGCCCTGCCCCAGCCCTGGCTCCTGCCCCAACCCTGGCTCCAGCCCCAGCCCAACCCTCGCCACCCAGCCCGGCCCCAGCCCCAACCTTGGCCCCAGCCCAGCCCCAGTTCCAGCCCTGCCCCAGCCCTGCCCCAGCCCCGGCCCCAGACTCGGCCCTAGCCCAGCCCCAGGCCTAGCCCTGTGCCAGCCCTACCCCAGCCCAGCCCCGGTCCCCCCCCAGCCCAAACCCTGGCCCAGCCCCAGCCCAAACCCCCATCCTTGCCCCCAGCCCAGCGTTAGCCCGGCCCCAGCCCCAGCCCAGCCCCAGCCCCAGCCCTGCCCTAGCCCAGCCCCAGCCTGGCCCCAGCCCCAGCCCTAGCTCCTCCCTAGCCCTGTCCCCAGCCTCGGCCCGTGCCCCTGCCCCAGTCCCAGTCCTGCCACATCCCAGGCCTCAGCCCCAACCCTGCCCCCAGCCCAGCCCCAGACCCAGCCTGGCCCCAGCCCTGTCCCGAGCCCCAGCCACAGCCCAGCCCCAGGCCC
>NW_027143266.1:0-70507 GCF_026170545.1 Melanerpes formicivorus
TAGATCAGATGGCCAATGGAATTTGGTGCTAGGTCTTTCCCTTTAGGTTTTACCCCAACAATGTTTTCATTAGTTTCGCTCACTCTCGAAATCAAGCATTTTACAGCAGGTTGGAGCAGCCTGTATCTCAGCACAGGAATAAGGTAGGGAAGAATTCTAAGGATCATTTTGACTGCCTCCAGAAGTTAGATCAGATGGCAAATTGGATTTGGTGCTAGGTCTTTCCCTTTAGGTTTTACCCCAACAATGTTTTCATTAGTTTCGCTCACTCTTGAAATCAAGCATTTTACAGCAGGTTGGAGCAGCCTGTATCTCAGCACAGGAATAAGGTAGGGAAGAATTCTAAGGATCATTTTGACTGCCTCCAGAAGTTAGATCAGATGGCAAATTGGATTTGGTGCTAGGTCTTTCCCTTTAGGTTTTACCCCAACAATGTTTTCATTAGTTTCGCTCACTCTCGAAATCAAGCATTTTACAGCAGGTTGGAGCAGCCTGTATCTCAGCACAGGAATAAGGTAGGGAAGAATTCAAATACTCATTTTGACTGCCTCCAGAAGTTAGATCAGATGGCAAATTTTATTTGGTGCTAGGTCTTTCCCTTTAGGTTTTACTCCAACAATGTTTTCATTAGTTTCGCTCACTCTCGAAATCAAGCATTTTACAGCAGGTTGGAGCAGCCTGTATCTCAGCACAGGAATAAGGTAGGGAAGAATTCTAAGGATCATTTTGACTGCCTCCAGAAGTTAGATCAGATGGCAAATTGGATTTGGTGCTAGGTCTTTCCCTTTAGGTTTTACCCCAACAATGTTTTCATTAGTTTCGCTCACTCTCGAAATCAAGCATTTTACAGCAGGTTGGAGCAGCCTGTATCTCAGCACAGGAATAAGGTAGGGAAGAATTCTAAGGATCATTTTGACTGCCTCCAGAAGTTAGATCAGATGGCAAATTGGATTTGGTGCTAGGTCTTTCCCTTTAGGTTTTACCCCAACAATGTTTTCATTAGTTTCGCTCACTCTCGAAATCAAGCATTTTACAGCAGGTTGGAGCAGCCTGTATCTCAGCACAGGAATAAGGTAGGGAAGAATTCTAAGGATCATTTTGACTGCCTCCAGAAGTTAGATCAGATGGCAAATTGGATTTGGTGCTAGGTCTTTCCCTTTAGGTTTTACCCCAACAATGTTTTCATTAGTTTCGCTCACTCTCGAAATCAAGCATTTTACAGCAGGTTGGAGCAGCCTGTATCTCAGCACAGGAATAAGGTGGGGAAGAATTCAAATACTCATTTTGACTGCCTCCAGAAGTTAGATCAGATGGCCAATGGAATTTGGTGCTAGGTCTTTCCCTTTAGGTTTTACCCCAACAATGTTTTCATTAGTTTCGCTCACTCTCGAAATCAAGCATTTTACAGCAGGTTGGAGCAGCCTGTATCTCAGCACAGGAATAAGGTAGGGAAGAATTCTAAGGATCATTTTGACTGCCTCCAGAAGTTAGATCAGATGGCCAATGGAATTTGGTGCTAGGTCTTTCCCTTTAGGTTTTACCCCAACAATGTTTTCATTAGTTTCGCTCACTCTCGAAATCAAGCATTTTACAGCAGGTTGGAGCAGCCTGTATCTCAGCACAGGAATAAGGTAGGGAAGAATTCTAAGGATCATTTTGACTGCCTCCAGAAGTTAGATCAGATGGCAAATTGGATTTGGTGCTAGGTCTTTCCCTTTAGGTTTTACCCCAACAATGTTTTCATTAGTTTCGCTCACCCTCGAAATCAAGCATTTTACAGCAGGTTGGAGCAGCCTGTATCTCAGCACAGGAATAAGGTAGGGAAGAATTCTAAGGCTCATTTTGACTGCCTCCAGAAGTTAGATCAGATGGCAAATTGGATTTGGTGCTAGGTCTTTCCCTTTAGGTTTTACCCCAACAATGTTTTCATTAGTTTCGCTCACTCTCGAAATCAAGCATTTTACAGCAGGTTGGAGCAGCCTGTATCTCAGCACAGGAATAAGGTAGGGAAGAATTCTAAGGATCATTTTGACTGCCTCCAGAAGTTAGATCAGATGGCAAATTGGATTTGGTGCTAGGTCTTTCCCTTTAGGTTTTACCCCAACAATGTTTTCATTAGTTTCGCTCACTCTCGAAATCAAGCATTTTACAGCAGGTTGGAGCAGCCTGTATCTCAGCACAGGAATAAGGTAGGGAAGAATTCTAAGGATCATTTTGACTGCCTCCAGAAGTTAGATCAGATGGCAAATTGGATTTGGTGCTAGGTCTTTCCCTTTAGGTTTTACCCCAACAATGTTTTCATTAGTTTCGCTCACTCTCGAAATCAAGCATTTTACAGCAGGTTGGAGCAGCCTGTATCTCAGCACAGGAATAAGGTAGGGAGGAATTCAAATACTCATTTTGACTGCCTCCAGAAGTTAGATCAGATGGCCAATGCAATTTGGTGCTAGGCCTTTCCCTTTAGGTTTTACCCCAACAATGTTTTCATTAGTTTCGCTCACTCTCGAAATCAAGCATTTTACAGCAGGTTGGAGCAGCCTGTATCTCAGCACAGGAATAAGGTAGGGAAGAATTCTAAGGATCATTTTGACTGCCTCCAGAAGTTAGATCAGATGGCAAATTGGATTTGGTGCTAGGTCTTTCCCTTTAGGTTTTACCCCAACAATGTTTTCATTAGTTTCGCTCACTCTCGAAATCAAGCATTTTACAGCAGGTTGGAGCAGCCTGTATCTCAGCACAGGAATAAGGTAGGGAAGAATTCTAAGGATCATTTTGACTGCCTCCAGAAGTTAGATCAGATGGCCAATGGAATTTGGTGCTAGGTCTTTCCCTTTAGGTTTTACCCCAACAATGTTTTCATTAGTTTCGCTCACTCTCGAAATCAAGCATTTTACAGCAGGTTGGAGCAGCCTGTATCTCAGCACAGGAATAAGGTAGGGAAGAATTCAAATAATCATTTTGACTGCCTCCAGAAGTTAGATCAGATGACCAATGCAATTTGGTGCTAGGTCTTTCCCTTTAGGTTTTACCCCAACAATGTTTTCATTAGTTTCGCTCACTCTCGAAATCAAGCATTTTACAGCAGGTTGGAGCAGCCTGTATCTCAGCACAGGAATAAGGTAGGGAAGAATTCTAAGGATCATTTTGACTGCCTCCAGAAGTTAGATCAGATGGCAAATTGGATTTGGTGCTAGGTCTTTCCCTTTAGGTTTTACCCCAACAATGTTTTCATTAGTTTCGCTCACTCTCAAAATCAAGCATTTTACAGCAGGTTGGAGCAGCCTGTATCTCAGCACAGGAATAAGGTAGGGAAGAATTCTAAGGATCATTTTGACTGCCTCCAGAAGTTAGATCAGATGGCCAATGGAATTTGGTGCTAGGTCTTTCCCTTTAGGTTTTACCCCAACAATGTTTTCATTAGTGTTGCTCACTCTCGAAATCAAGCATTTTACAGCAGGTTGGAGCAGCCTGTATCTCAGCACAGGAATAAGGTAGGGAAGAATTCTAAGGATCATTTTGACTGCCTCCAGAAGTTAGATCAGATGGCAAATTGGATTTGGTGCTAGGTCTTTCCCTTTAGGTTTTACCCCAACAATGTTTTCATTAGTTTCGCTCACTCTCGAAATCAAGCATTTTACAGCAGGTTGGAGCAGCCTGTATCTCAGCACAGGAATAAGGTAGGGAAGAATTCTAAGGATCATTTTGACTGCCTCCAGAAGTTAGATCAGATGGCAAATTGGATTTGGTGCTAGGTCTTTCCCTTTAGGTTTTACCCCAACAATGTTTTCATTAGTTTCGCTCACTCTCGAAATCAAGCATTTTACAGCAGGTTGGAGCAGCCTGTATCTCAGCACAGGAATAAGGTAGGGAAGAATTCTAAGGATCATTTTGACTGCCTCCAGAAGTTAGATCAGATGGCCAATGGAATTTGGTGCTAGGTCTTTCCCTTTAGGTTTTACCCCAACAATGTTTTCATTAGTTTCGCTCACTCTCGAAATCAAGCATTTTACAGCAGGTTGGAGCAGCCTGTATCTCAGCACAGGAATAAGGTAGGGAAGAATTCAAATACTCATTTTGACTGCCTCCAGAAGTTAGATCAGATGGCCAATGCAATTTGGTGCTAGGTCTTTCCCTTTAGGTTTTACCCCAACAATGTTTTCATTAGTTTCGCTCACTCTCGAAATCAAGCATTTTACAGCAGGTTGGAGCAGCCTGTATCTCAGCACAGGAATAAGGTAGGGAAGAATTCTAAGGATCATTTTGACTGCCTCCAGAAGTTAGATCAGATGGCAAATTGGATTTGGTGCTAGGTCTTTCCCTTTAGGTTTTACCCCAACAATGTTTTCATTAGTTTCGCTCACTCTCAAAATCAAGCATTTTACAGCAGGTTGGAGCAGCCTGTATCTCAGCACAGGAATAAGGTAGGGAAGAATTCTAAGGATCATTTTGACTGCCTCCAGAAGTTAGATCAGATGGCCAATGGAATTTGGTGCTAGGTCTTTCCCTTTAGGTTTTACCCCAACAATGTTTTCATTAGTGTTGCTCACTCTCGAAATCAAGCATTTTACAGCAGGTTGGAGCAGCCTGTATCTCAGCACAGGAATAAGGTAGGGAAGAATTCTAAGGATCATTTTGACTGCCTCCAGAAGTTAGATCAGATGGCAAATTGGATTTGGTGCTAGGTCTTTCCCTTTAGGTTTTACCCCAACAATGTTTTCATTAGTTTCGCTCACTCTCGAAATCAAGCATTTTACAGCAGGTTGGAGCAGCCTGTATCTCAGCACAGGAATAAGGTAGGGAAGAATTTAAATACTCATTTTGACTGCCTCCAGAAGTTAGATCAGATGGCCAATGGAATTTGGTGCTAGGTCTTTCCCTTTAGGTTTTACCCCAACAATGTTTTCATTAGTTTCGCTCACTCTCGAAATCAAGCATTTTACAGCAGGTTGGAGCAGCCTGTATCTCAGCACAGGAATAAGGTAGGGAAGAATTCTAAGGATCATTTTGACTGCCTCCAGAAGTTAGATCAGATGGCAAATTGGATTTGGTGCTAGGTCTTTCCCTTTAGGTTTTACCCCAACAATGTTTTCATTAGTTTCGCTCACTCTCGAAATCAAGCATTTTACAGCAGGTTGGAGCAGCCTGTATCTCAGCACAGGAATAAGGTAGGGAAGAATTCAAATACTCATTTTGACTGCCTCCAGAAGTTAGATCAGATGGCAAATTGGATTTGGTGCTAGGTCTTTCCCTTTAGGTTTTACCCCAACAATGTTTTCATTAGTTTCGATCACTCTCGAAATCAAGCATTTTACAGCAGGTTGGAGCAGCCTGTATCTCAGCACAGGAATAAGGTAGGGAAGAATTCAAATACTCATTTTGACTGCCTCCAGAAGTTAGATCAGATGGCCAATGCAATTTGGTGCTCGGCCTTTCCCTTTAGGTTTTACCCCAACAATGTTTTCATTAGTTTCGCTCACTCTCGAAATCAAGCATTTTACAGCAGGTTGGAGCAGCCTGTATCTCAGCACAGGAATAAGGTAGGGAAGAATTCTAAGGCTCATTTTGACTGCCTCCAGAAGTTAGATCTGATGGCAAATTGGATTTGGTGCTAGGTCTTTCCCTTTAGGTTTTACCCCAACAATGTTTTCATTAGTTTCGCTCACTCTCGAAATCAAGCATTTTACAGCAGGTTGGAGCAGCCTGTATCTCAGCACAGGAATAAGGTAGGGAAGAATTCAAATACTCATTTTGACTGCCTCCAGAAGTTAGATCAGATGGCCAATGCAATTTGGTGCTAGGCCTTTCCCTTTAGGTTTTACCCCAACAATGTTTTCATTAGTTTCGCTCACTCTCGAAATCAAGCATTTTACAGCAGGTTGGAGCAGCCTGTATCTCAGCACAGGAATAAGGTAGGGAAGAATTCTAAGGATCATTTTGACTGCCTCCAGAAGTTAGATCAGATGGCCAATGCAATTTGGTGCTAGGCCTTTCCCTTTAGGTTTTACCCCAACAATGTTTTCATTAGTTTCGCTCACTCTCGAAATCAAGCATTTCACAGCAGGTTGGAGCAGCCTGTATCTCAGCACAGGAATAAGGTAGGGAAGAATTCTAAGGATCATTTTGACTGCCTCCAGAAGTTAGATCAGATGGCAAATTGGATTTGGTGCTAGGTCTTTCCCTTTAGGTTTTACCCCAACAATGTTTTCATTAGTTTCGCTCACTCTCGAAATCAAGCATTTTACAGCAGGTTGGAGCAGCCTGTATCTCAGCACAGGAATAAGGTAGGGAAGAATTCTAAGGATCATTTTGACTGCCTCCAGAAGTTAGATCAGATGGCAAATTGGATTTGGTGCTAGGTCTTTCCCTTTAGGTTTTACCCCAACAATGTTTTCATTAGTTTCGCTCACTCTCGAAATCAAGCATTTTACAGCAGGTTGGAGCAGCCTGTATCTCAGCACAGGAATAAGGTAGGGAAGAATTCTAAGGATCATTTTGACTGCCTCCAGAAGTTAGATCAGATGGCAAATTGGATTTGGTGCTAGGTCTTTCCCTTTAGGTTTTACCCCAACAATGTTTTCATTAGTTTCGCTCACTCTCGAAATCAAGCATTTTACAGCAGGTTGGAGCAGCCCGTATCTCAGCACAGGAATAAGGTAGGGAAGAATTTAAATACTCATTTTGACTGCCTCCAGAAGTTAGATCAGATGACCAATGGAATTTGGTGCTAGGTCTTTCCCTTTAGGTTTTACCCCAACAATGTTTTCATTAGTTTCGCTCACTCTCGAAATCAAGCATTTTACAGCAGGTTGGAGCAGCCTGTATCTCAGCACAGGAATAAGGTAGGGAAGAATTCTAAGGATCATTTTGACTGCCTCCAGAAGTTAGATCAGATGGCCAATGGAATTTGGTGCTAGGTCTTTCCCTTTAGGTTTTACCCCAACAATGTTTTCATTAGTTTCGCTCACTCTCGAAATCAAGCATTTTACAGCAGGTTGGAGCAGCCTGTATCTCAGCACAGGAATAAGGTAGGGAAGAATTCAAATACTCATTTTGACTGCCTCCAGAAGTTAGATCAGATGGCAAATTGGATTTGGTGCTAGGTCTTTCCCTTTAGGTTTTACCCCAACAATGTTTTCATTAGTTTCGCTCACTCTCGAAATCAAGCATTTTACAGCAGGTTGGAGCAGCCTGTATCTCAGCACAGGAATAAGGTAGGGAAGAATTCTAAGGATCATTTTGACTGCCTCCAGAAGTTAGATCAGATGGCAAATTGGATTTGGTGCTAGGTCTTTCCCTTTAGGTTTTACCCCAACAATGTTTTCATTAGTTTCGCTCACTCTCGAAATCAAGCATTTTACAGCAGGTTGGAGCAGCCTGTATCTCAGCACAGGAATAAGGTAGGGAAGAATTCTAAGGATCATTTTGACTGCCTCCAGAAGTTAGATCAGATGGCAAATTGGATTTGGTGCTAGGTCTTTCCCTTTAGGTTTTACCCCAACAATGTTTTCATTAGTTTCGCTCACTCTCGAAATCAAGCATTTTACAGCAGGTTGGAGCAGCCTGTATCTCAGCACAGGAATAAGGTAGGGAAGAATTCTAAGGATCATTTTGACTGCCTCCAGAAGTTAGATCAGATGGCAAATTGGATTTGGTGCTAGGTCTTTCCCTTTAGGTTTTACCCCAACAATGTTTTCATTAGTTTCGCTCACTCTCGAAATCAAGCATTTTACAGCAGGTTAGAGCAGCCTGTATCTCAGCACAGGAATAAGGTAGGGAAGAATTCTAAGGATCATTTTGACTGCCTCCAGAAGTTAGATCAGATGGCCAATGGAATTTGGAGCTAAGTCTTTCCCTTTAGGTTTTACCCCAACAATGTTTTCATTAGTTTCGCTCACTCTCGAAATCAAGCATTTTACAGCAGGTTGGAGCAGCCTGTATCTCAGCACAGGAATAAGGTAGGGAAGAATTCTAAGGATCATTTTGACTGCCTCCAGAAGTTAGATCAGATGGCAAATTGGATTTGGTGCTAGGTCTTTCCCTTTAGGTTTTACCCCAACAATGTTTTCATTAGTTTCGCTCACTCTCGAAATCAAGCATTTTACAGCAGGTTGGAGCAGCCCGTATCTCAGCACAGGAATAAGGTAGGGAAGAATTTAAATACTCATTTTGACAGCCTCCAGAACTTAGATCAGATGGCCAATGGAATTTGGTGCTAGGTCTTTCCCTTTAGGTTTTACCCCAACATGGTTTTCATTAGTTTCGCTCACTCTCGAAATCAAGCATTTTACAGCAGGTTGGAGCAGCCTGTATCTCAGCACAGGAATAAGGTAGGGAAGAATTCTAAGGATCATTTTGACTGCCTCCAGAAGTTAGATCAGATGGCCAATGGAATTTGGTGCTAGGTCTTTCCCTTTAGGTTTTACCCCAACAATGTTTTCATTAGTTTCGCTCACTCTCGAAATCAAGCATTTTACAGCAGGTTGGAGCAGCCTGTATCTCAGCACAGGAATAAGGTAGGGAAGAATTCAAATACTCATTTTGACTGCCTCCAGAAGTTAGATCAGATGGCAAATTGGATTTGGTGCTAGGTCTTTCCCTTTAGGTTTTACCCCAACAATGTTTTCATTAGTTTCGCTCACTCTCGAAATCAAGCATTTTACAGCAGGTTGGAGCAGCCTGTATCTCAGCACAGGAATAAGGTAGGGAAGAATTCAAATACTCATTTTGACTGCCTCCAGAAGTTAGATCAGATGGCAAATTGGATTTGGTGCTAGGTCTTTCCCTTTAGGTTTTACCCCAACAATGTTTTCATTAGTTTCGCTCACTCTCGAAATCAAGCATTTTACAGCAGGTTGGAGCAGCCTGTATCTCAGCACAGGAATAAGGTAGGGAAGAATTCAAATACTCATTTTGACTGCCTCCAGAAGTTAGATCAGATGGCCAATGCAATTTGGTGCTAGGCCTTTCCCTTTAGGTTTTACCCCAACAATGTTTTCATTAGTTTCGCTCACTCTCGAAATCAAGCATTTTACAGCAGGTTGGAGCAGCCTGTATCTCAGCACAGGAATAAGGTAGGGAAGAATTCAAATACTCATTTTGACTGCCTCCAGAAGTTAGATCAGATGGCCAATGCAATTTGGTGCTAGGCCTTTCCCTTTAGGTTTTACCCCAACAATGTTTTCATTAGTTTCGCTCACTCTCGAAATCAAGCATTTTACAGCAGGTTGGAGCAGCCTGTATCTCAGCACAGGAATAAGGTAGGGAAGAATTCTAAGGATCATTTTGACTGCCTCCAGAAGTTAGATCAGATGGCCAATGCAATTTGGTGCTAGGTCTTTCCCTTTAGGTTTTACCCCAACAATGTTTTCATTAGTTTCGCTCACTCTCGAAATCAAGCATTTTACAGCAGGTTGGAGCAGCCTGTATCTCAGCACAGGAATAAGGTAGGGAAGAATTCAAATACTCATTTTGACTGCCTCCAGAAGTTAGATCAGATGGCAAATTGGATTTGGTGCTAGGTCTTTCCCTTTAGGTTTTACCCCAACAATGTTTTCATTAGTTTCGCTCACTCTCGAAATCAAGCATTTTACAGCAGGTTGGAGCAGCCTGTATCTCAGCACAGGAATAAGGTAGGGAAGAATTCTAAGGATCATTTTGACTGCCTCCAGAAGTTAGATCAGATGGCAAATTGGATTTGGTGCTAGGTCTTTCCCTTTAGGTTTTACCCCAACAATGTTTTCATTAGTTTCGCTCACTCTCGAAATCAAGCATTTTACAGCAGGTTGGAGCAGCCTGTATCTCAGCACAGGAATAAGGTAGGGAAGAATTCTAAGGATCATTTTGACTGCCTCCAGAAGTTAGATCAGATGGCAAATTGGATTTGGTGCTAGGTCTTTCCCTTTAGGTTTTACCCCAACAATGTTTTCATTAGTTTCGCTCACTCTCGAAATCAAGCATTTTACAGCAGGTTGGAGCAGCCTGTATCTCAGCACAGGAATAAGGTAGGGAAGAATTCTAAGGATCATTTTGACTGCCTCCAGAAGTTAGATCAGATGGCAAATTGGATTTGGTGCTAGGTCTTTCCCTTTAGGTTTTACCCCAACAATGTTTTCATTAGTTTCGCTCACTCTCGAAATCAAGCATTTTACAGCAGGTTGGAGCAGCCTGTATCTCAGCACAGGAATAAGGTAGGGAAGAATTCTAAGGATCATTTTGACTGCCTCCAGAAGTTAGATCAGATGGCAAATTGGATTTGGTGCTAGGTCTTTCCCTTTAGGTTTTACCCCAACAATGTTTTCATTAGTTTCGCTCACTCTCGAAATCAAGCATTTTACAGCAGGTTGGAGCAGCCTGTATCTCAGCACAGGAATAAGGTAGGGAAGAATTCTAAGGATCATTTTGACTGCCTCCAGAAGTTAGATCAGATGGCAAATTGGATTTGGTGCTAGGTCTTTCCCTTTAGGTTTTACCCCAACAATGTTTTCATTAGTTTCGCTCACTCTCGAAATCAAGCATTTTACAGCAGGTTGGAGCAGCCTGTATCTCAGCACAGGAATAAGGTAGGGAAGAATTCAAATACTCATTTTGACTGCCTCCAGAAGTTAGATCAGATGGCCAATGGAATTTGGTGCTAGGTCTTTCCCTTTAGGTTTTACCCCAACAATGTTTTCATTAGTTTCGCTCACTCTCGAAATCAAGCATTTTACAGCAGGTTGGAGCAGCCTGTATCTCAGCACAGGAATAAGGTAGGGAAGAATTCTAAGGATCATTTTGACTGCCTCCAGAAGTTAGATCAGATGGCCTATGGAATTTGGTGCTAGGTCTTTCCCTTTAGGTTTTACCCCAACAATGTTTTCATTAGTTTCGCTCACTCTCGAAATCAAGCATTTTACAGCAGGTTGGAGCAGCCTGTATCTCAGCACAGGAATAAGGTAGGGAAGAATTCTAAGGATCATTTTGACTGCCTCCAGAAGTTAGATCAGATGGCAAATTGGATTTGGTGCTAGGTCTTTCCCTTTAGGTTTTACCCCAACAATGTTTTCATTAGTTTCGCTCACTCTCGAAATCAAGCATTTTACAACAGGTTGGAGCAGCCTGTATCTCAGCACAGGAATAAGGTAGGGAAGAATTCTAAGGATCATTTTGACTGCCTCCAGAAGTTAGATCAGATGGCAAATTGGATTTGGTGCTAGGTCTTTCCCTTTAGGTTTTACCCCAACAATGTTTTCATTAGTTTCGCTCACTCTCGAAATCAAGCATTTTACAGCAGGTTAGAGCAGCCTGTATCTCAGCACAGGAATAAGGTAGGGAAGAATTCTAAGGATCATTTTGACTGCCTCCAGAAGTTAGATCAGATGGCAAATTGGATTTGGTGCTAGGTCTTTCCCTTTAGGTTTTACCCCAACAATGTTTTCATTAGTTTCGCTCACTCTCGAAATCAAGCATTTTACAGCAGGTTGGAGCAGCCTGTATCTCAGCACAGGAATAAGGTAGGGAAGAATTCTAAGGATCATTTTGACTGCCTCCAGAAGTTAGATCAGATGGCAAATGCAATTTGGTGCTAGGTCTTTCCCTTTAGGTTTTACCCCAACAATGTTTTCATTAGTTTCGCTCACTCTCGAAATCAAGCATTTTACAGCAGGTTGGAGCAGCCTGTATCTCAGCACAGGAATAAGGTAGGGAAGAATTCTAAGGATCATTTTGACTGCCTCCAGAAGTTAGATCAGATGGCAAATTGGATTTGGTGCTAGGTCTTTCCCTTTAGGTTTTACCCCAACAATGTTTTCATTAGTTTCGCTCACTCTCGAAATCAAGCATTTTACAGCAGGTTGGAGCAGCCTGTATCTCAGCACAGGAATAAGGTAGGGAAGAATTCTAAGGATCATTTTGACTGCCTCCAGAAGTTAGATCAGATGGCAAATTGGATTTGGTGCTAGGTCTTTCCCTTTAGGTTTTACCCCAACAATGTTTTCATTAGTTTCGCTCACTCTCGAAATCAAGCATTTTACAGCAGGTTGGAGCAGCCTGTATCTCAGCACAGGAATAAGGTAGGGAAGAATTCTAAGGATCATTTTGACTGCCTCCAGAAGTTAGATCAGATGGCAAATTGGATTTGGTGCTAGGTCTTTCCCTTTAGGTTTTACCCCAACAATGTTTTCATTAGTTTCGCTCACTCTCGAAATCAAGCATTTTACAGCAGGTTAGAGCAGCCTGTATCTCAGCACAGGAATAAGGTAGGGAAGAATTCTAAGGATCATTTTGACTGCCTCCAGAAGTTAGATCAGATGGCAAATTGGATTTGGTGCTAAGTCTTTCCCTTTAGGTTTTACCCCAACAATGTTTTCATTAGTTTCGCTCACTCTCGAAATCAAGCATTTTACAGCAGGTTGGAGCAGCCCGTATCTCAGCACAGGAATAAGGTAGGGAAGAATTTAAATACTCATTTTGACTGCCTCCAGAAGTTAGATCAGATGGCCAATGGAATTTGGTGCTAGGTCTTTCCCTTTAGGTTTTACCCCAACAATGTTTTCATTAGTTTCGCTCACTCTCGAAATCAAGCATTTTACAGCAGGTTGGAGCAGCCTGTATCTCAGCACAGGAATAAGGTAGGGAAGAATTCTAAGGATCATTTTGACTGCCTCCAGAAGTTAGATCAGATGGCAAATGCAATTTGGTGCTAGGTCTTTCCCTTTAGGTTTTACCCCAACAATGTTTTCATTAGTTTCGCTCACTCTCGAAATCAAGCATTTTACAGCAGGTTGGAGCAGCCTGTATCTCAGCACAGGAATAAGGTAGGGAAGAATTCTAAGGATCATTTTGACTGCCTCCAGAAGTTAGATCAGATGGCAAATTGGATTTGGTGCTAGGTCTTTCCCTTTAGGTTTTACCCCAACAATGTTTTCATTAGTTTCGCTCACTCTCGAAATCAAGCATTTTACAGCAGGTTGGAGCAGCCTGTATCTCAGCACAGGAATAAGGTAGGGAAGAATTCTAAGGATCATTTTGACTGCCTCCAGAAGTTAGATCAGATGGCAAATTGGATTTGGTGCTAGGTCTTTCCCTTTAGGTTTTACCCCAACAATGTTTTCATTAGTTTCGCTCACTCTCGAAATCAAGCATTTTACAGCAGGTTGGAGCAGCCTGTATCTCAGCACAGGAATAAGGTAGGGAAGAATTCTAAGGATCATTTTGACTGCCTCCAGAAGTTAGATCAGATGGCAAATTGGATTTGGTGCTAGGTCTTTCCCTTTAGGTTTTACCCCAACAATGTTTTCATTAGTTTCGCTCACTCTCGAAATCAAGCATTTTACAGCAGGTTAGAGCAGCCTGTATCTCAGCACAGGAATAAGGTAGGGAAGAATTCTAAGGATCATTTTGACTGCCTCCAGAAGTTAGATCAGATGGCAAATTGGATTTGGTGCTAAGTCTTTCCCTTTAGGTTTTACCCCAACAATGTTTTCATTAGTTTCGCTCACTCTCGAAATCAAGCATTTTACAGCAGGTTGGAGCAGCCCGTATCTCAGCACAGGAATAAGGTAGGGAAGAATTTAAATACTCATTTTGACTGCCTCCAGAAGTTAGATCAGATGGCCAATGGAATTTGGTGCTAGGTCTTTCCCTTTAGGTTTTACCCCAACAATGTTTTCATTAGTTTCGCTCACTCTCGAAATCAAGCATTTTACAGCAGGTTGGAGCAGCCTGTATCTCAGCACAGGAATAAGGTAGGGAAGAATTCTAAGGATCATTTTGACTGCCTCCAGAAGTTAGATCAGATGGCCAATGGAATTTGGTGCTAGGTCTTTCCCTTTAGGTTTTACCCCAACAATGTTTTCATTAGTTTCGCTCACTCTCGAAATCAAGCATTTTACAGCAGGTTGGAGCAGCCTGTATCTCAGCACAGGAATAAGGTAGGGAAGAATTCTAAGGATCATTTTGACTGCCTCCAGAAGTTAGATCAGATGGCAAATTGGATTTGGTGCTAGGTCTTTCCCTTTAGGTTTTACCCCAACAATGTTTTCATTAGTTTCGCTCACTCTCGAAATCAAGCATTTTACAGCAGGTTGGAGCAGCCTGTATCTCAGCACAGGAATAAGGTAGGGAAGAATTCTAAGGATCATTTTGACTGCCTCCAGAAGTTAGATCAGATGGCAAATTGGATTTGGTGCTAGGTCTTTCCCTTTAGGTTTTACCCCAACAATGTTTTCATTAGTTTCGCTCACTCTCGAAATCAAGCATTTTACAGCAGGTTGGAGCAGCCTGTATCTCAGCACAGGAATAAGGTAGGGAAGAATTCAAATACTCATTTTGACTGCCTCCAGAAGTTAGATCAGATGGCCAATGCAATTTGGTGCTAGGCCTTTCCCTTTAGGTTTTACCCCAACAATGTTTTCATTAGTTTCGCTCACTCTCGAAATCAAGCATTTTACAGCAGGTTGGAGCAGCCTGTATCTCAGCACAGGAATAAGGTAGGGAAGAATTCAAATACTCATTTTGACTGCCTCCAGAAGTTAGATCAGATGGCCAATGCAATTTGGTGCTAGGCCTTTCCCTTTAGGTTTTACCCCAACAATGTTTTCATTAGTTTCGCTCACTCTCGAAATCAAGCATTTTACAGCAGGTTGGAGCAGCCTGTATCTCAGCACAGGAATAAGGTAGGGAAGAATTCTAAGGATCATTTTGACTGCCTCCAGAAGTTAGATCAGATGGCCAATGCAATTTGGTGCTAGGTCTTTCCCTTTAGGTTTTACCCCAACAATGTTTTCATTAGTTTCGCTCACTCTCGAAATCAAGCATTTTACAGCAGGTTGGAGCAGCCTGTATCTCAGCACAGGAATAAGGTAGGGAAGAATTCTAAGGATCATTTTGACTGCCTCCAGAAGTTAGATCAGATGGCAAATTGGATTTGGTGCTAGGTCTTTCCCTTTAGGTTTTACCCCAACAATGTTTTCATTAGTTTCGCTCACTCTCGAAATCAAGCATTTTACAGCAGGTTGGAGCAGCCTGTATCTCAGCACAGGAATAAGGTAGGGAAGAATTCTAAGGCTCATTTTGACTGCCTCCAGAAGTTAGATCAGATGGCAAATTGGATTTGGTGCTAGGTCTTTCCCTTTAGGTTTTACCCCAACAATGTTTTCATTAGTTTCGCTCACTCTCGAAATCAAGCATTTTACAGCAGGTTGGAGCAGCCTGTATCTCAGCACAGGAATAAGGTAGGGAAGAATTCTAAGGATCATTTTGACTGCCTCCAGAAGTTAGATCAGATGGCAAATTGGATTTGGTGCTAGGTCTTTCCCTTTAGGTTTTACCCCAACAATGTTTTCATTAGTTTCGCTCACTCTCGAAATCAAGCATTTTACAGCAGGTTGGAGCAGCCTGTATCTCAGCACAGGAATAAGGTAGGGAAGAATTCTAAGGATCATTTTGACTGCCTCCAGAAGTTAGATCAGATGGCAAATTGGATTTGGTGCTAGGTCTTTCCCTTTAGGTTTTACCCCAACAATGTTTTCATTAGTTTCGCTCACTCTCGAAATCAAGCATTTTACAGCAGGTTGGAGCAGCCTGTATCTCAGCACAGGAATAAGGTAGGGAAGAATTCTAAGGATCATTTTGACTGCCTCCAGAAGTTAGATCAGATGGCAAATTGGATTTGGTGCTAGGTCTTTCCCTTTAGGTTTTACCCCAACAATGTTTTCATTAGTTTCGCTCACTCTCGAAATCAAGCATTTTACAGCAGGTTGGAGCAGCCTGTATCTCAGCACAGGAATAAGGTAGGGAAGAATTCTAAGGATCATTTTGACTGCCTCCAGAAGTTAGATCAGATGGCAAATTGGATTTGGTGCTAGGTCTTTCCCTTTAGGTTTTACCCCAACAATGTTTTCATTAGTTTCGCTCACTCTCGAAATCAAGCATTTTACAGCAGGTTGGAGCAGCCTGTATCTCAGCACAGGAATAAGGTAGGGAAGAATTCTAAGGATCATTTTGACTGCCTCCAGAAGTTAGATCAGATGGCAAATTGGATTTGGTGCTAGGTCTTTCCCTTTAGGTTTTACCCCAACAATGTTTTCATTAGTTTCGCTCACTCTCGAAATCAAGCATTTTACAGCAGGTTGGAGCAGCCTGTATCTCAGCACAGGAATAAGGTAGGGAAGAATTCTAAGGATCATTTTGACTGCCTCCAGAAGTTAGATCAGATGGCAAATTGGATTTGGTGCTAGGTCTTTCCCTTTAGGTTTTACCCCAACAATGTTTTCATTAGTTTCGCTCACTCTCGAAATCAAGCATTTTACAGCAGGTTGGAGCAGCCTGTATCTCAGCACAGGAATAAGGTAGGGAAGAATTCAAATACTCATTTTGACTGCCTCCAGAAGTTAGATCAGATGGCAAATTGGATTTGGTGCTAGGTCTTTCCCTTTAGGTTTTACCCCAACAATGTTTTCATTAGTTTCGCTCACTCTCGAAATCAAGCATTTTACAGCAGGTTGGAGCAGCCTGTATCTCAGCACAGGAATAAGGTAGGGAAGAATTCTAAGGATCATTTTGACTGCCTCCAGAAGTTAGATCAGATGGCAAATTGGATTTGGTGCTAGGTCTTTCCCTTTAGGTTTTACCCCAACAATGTTTTCATTAGTTTCGCTCACTCTCGAAATCAAGCATTTTACAGCAGGTTGGAGCAGCCTGTATCTCAGCACAGGAATAAGGTAGGGAAGAATTCAAATACTCATTTTGACTGCCTCCAGAAGTTAGATCAGATGGCCAATGGAATTTGGTGCTAGGTCTTTCCCTTTAGGTTTTACCCCAACAATGTTTTCATTAGTTTCGCTCACTCTCGAAATCAAGCATTTTACAGCAGGTTGGAGCAGCCTGTATCTCAGCACAGGAATAAGGTAGGGAAGAATTCTAAGGATCATTTTGACTGCCTCCAGAAGTTAGATCAGATGGCCAATGGAATTTGGTGCTAGGTCTTTCCCTTTAGGTTTTACCCCAACAATGTTTTCATTAGTTTCGCTCACTCTCGAAATCAAGCATTTTACAGCAGGTTGGAGCAGCCTGTATCTCAGCACAGGAATAAGGTAGGGAAGAATTCTAAGGATCATTTTGACTGCCTCCAGAAGTTAGATCAGATGGCAAATTGGATTTGGTGCTAGGTCTTTCCCTTTAGGTTTTACCCCAACAATGTTTTCATTAGTTTCGCTCACTCTCGAAATCAAGCATTTTACAACAGGTTGGAGCAGCCTGTATCTCAGCACAGGAATAAGGTAGGGAAGAATTCAAATACTCATTTTGACTGCCTCCAGAAGTTAGATCAGATGGCAAATTGGATTTGGTGCTAGGTCTTTCCCTTTAGGTTTTACCCCAACAATGTTTTCATTAGTTTCGCTCACTCTCGAAATCAAGCATTTTACAGCAGGTTAGAGCAGCCTGTATCTCAGCACAGGAATAAGGTAGGGAAGAATTCTAAGGATCATTTTGACTGCCTCCAGAAGTTAGATCAGATGGCAAATTGGATTTGGTGCTAGGTCTTTCCCTTTAGGTTTTACCCCAACAATGTTTTCATTAGTTTCGCTCACTCTCGAAATCAAGCATTTTACAGCAGGTTGGAGCAGCCTGTATCTCAGCACAGGAATAAGGTAGGGAAGAATTCTAAGGATCATTTTGACTGCCTCCAGAAGTTAGATCAGATGGCAAATTGGATTTGGTGCTAGGTCTTTCCCTTTAGGTTTTACCCCAACAATGTTTTCATTAGTTTCGCTCACTCTCGAAATCAAGCATTTTACAGCAGGTTGGAGCAGCCTGTATCTCAGCACAGGAATAAGGTAGGGAAGAATTCTAAGGATCATTTTGACTGCCTCCAGAAGTTAGATCAGATGGCCAATGCAATTTGGTGCTAGGCTTTTCCCTTTAGGTTTTACCCCAACAATGTTTTCATTAGTTTCGCTCACTCTCGAAATCAAGCATTTTACAGCAGGTTGGAGCAGCCTGTATCTCAGCACAGGAATAAGGTAGGGAAGAATTCTAAGGCTCATTTTGACTGCCTCCAGAAGTTAGATCAGATGGCCAATGCAATTTGGTGCTAGGTCTTTCCCTTTAGGTTTTACCCCAACAATGTTTTCATTAGTTTCGCTCACTCTCGAAATCAAGCATTTTACAGCAGGTTGGAGCAGCCTGTATCTCAGCACAGGAATAAGGTAGGGAAGAATTCTAAGGATCATTTTGACTGCCTCCAGAAGTTAGATCAGATGGCAAATTGGATTTGGTGCTAGGTCTTTCCCTTTAGGTTTTACCCCAACAATGTTTTCATTAGTTTCGCTCACTCTCGAAATCAAGCATTTTACAGCAGGTTGGAGCAGCCTGTATCTCAGCACAGGAATAAGGTAGGGAAGAATTCTAAGGATCATTTTGACTGCCTCCAGAAGTTAGATCAGATGGCCAATGGAATTTGGTGCTAGGTCTTTCCCTTTAGGTTTTACCCCAACAATGTTTTCATTAGTTTCGCTCACTCTCGAAATCAAGCATTTTACAGCAGGTTGGAGCAGCCTGTATCTCAGCACAGGAATAAGGTAGGGAAGAATTCAAATACTCATTTTGACTGCCTCCAGAAGTTAGATCAGATGGCAAATTGGATTTGGTGCTAGGTCTTTCCCTTTAGGGTTTACCCCAACAATGTTTTCATTAGTTTCGCTCACTCTCGAAATCAAGCATTTTACAGCAGGTTGGAGCAGCCTGTATCTCAGCACAGGAATAAGGTAGGGAAGAATTCTAAGGATCATTTTGACTGCCTCCAGAAGTTAGATCAGATGGCAAATTGGATTTGGTGCTAGGTCTTTCCCTTTAGGTTTTACCCCAACAATGTTTTCATTAGTTTCGCTCACTCTCGAAATCAAGCATTTTACAGCAGGTTGGAGCAGCCTGTATCTCAGCACAGGAATAAGGTAGGGAAGAATTCAAATACTCATTTTGACTGCCTCCAGAAGTTAGATCAGATGGCCAATGCAATTTGGTGCTAGGCCTTTCCCTTTAGGTTTTACCCCAACAATGTTTTCATTAGTTTCGCTCACTCTCGAAATCAAGCATTTTACAGCAGGTTGGAGCAGCCTGTATCTCAGCACAGGAATAAGGTAGGGAAGAATTCAAATACTCATTTTGACTGCCTCCAGAAGTTAGATCAGATGGCCAATGCAATTTGGTGCTAGGCCTTTCCCTTTAGGTTTTACCCCAACAATGTTTTCATTAGTTTCGCTCACTCTCGAAATCAAGCATTTTACAGCAGGTTGGAGCAGCCTGTATCTCAGCACAGGAATAAGGTAGGGAAGAATTCTAAGGATCATTTTGACTGCCTCCAGAAGTTAGATCAGATGGCAAATTGGATTTGGTGCTAGGTCTTTCCCTTTAGGTTTTACCCCAACAATGTTTTCATTAGTTTCGCTCACTCTCGAAATCAAGCATTTTACAGCAGGTTGGAGCAGCCTGTATCTCAGCACAGGAATAAGGTAGGGAAGAATTCTAAGGATCATTTTGACTGCCTCCAGAAGTTAGATCAGATGGCCAATGGAATTTGGTGCTAGGTCTATCCCTTTAGGTTTTACCCCAACAATGTTTTCATTAGTTTCGCTCACTCTCGAAATCAAGCATTTTACAGCAGGTTGGAGCAGCCTGTATCTCAGCACAGGAATAAGGTAGGGAAGAATTCTAAGGATCATTTTGACTGCCTCCAGAAGTTAGATCAGATGGCAAATTGGATTTGGTGCTAGGTCTTTCCCTTTAGGTTTTACCCCAACAATGTTTTCATTAGTTTCGCTCACTCTCGAAATCAAGCATTTTACAGCAGGTTGGAGCAGCCTGTATCTCAGCACAGGAATAAGGTAGGGAAGAATTTAAATACTCATTTTGACTGCCTCCAGAAGTTAGATCAGATGGCCAATGGAATTTGGTGCTAGGTCTTTCCCTTTAGGTTTTACCCCAACAATGTTTTCATTAGTTTCGCTCACTCTCGAAATCAAGCATTTTACAGCAGGTTGGAGCAGCCTGTATCTCAGCACAGGAATAAGGTAGGGAAGAATTCTAAGGATCATTTTGACTGCCTCCAGAAGTTAGATCAGATGGCAAATTGGATTTGGTGCTAGGTCTTTCCCTTTAGGTTTTACCCCAACAATGTTTTCATTAGTTTCGCTCACTCTCGAAATCAAGCATTTTACAGCAGGTTGGAGCAGCCTGTATCTCAGCACAGGAATACGGTAGGGAAGAATTCAAATACTCATTTTGACTGCCTCCAGAAGTTAGATCAGATGGCAAATTGGATTTGGTGCTAGGTCTTTCCCTTTAGGTTTTACCCCAACAATGTTTTCATTAGTTTCGATCACTCTCGAAATCAAGCATTTTACAGCAGGTTGGAGCAGCCTGTATCTCAGCACAGGAATAAGGTAGGGAAGAATTCAAATACTCATTTTGACTGCCTCCAGAAGTTAGATCAGATGGCCAATGCAATTTGGTGCTCGGCCTTTCCCTTTAGGTTTTACCCCAACAATGTTTTCATTAGTTTCGCTCACTCTCGAAATCAAGCATTTTACAGCAGGTTGGAGCAGCCTGTATCTCAGCACAGGAATAAGGTAGGGAAGAATTCTAAGGATCATTTTGACTGCCTCCAGAAGTTAGATCAGATGGCAAATTGGATTTGGTGCTAGGTCTTTCCCTTTAGGTTTTACCCCAACAATGTTTTCATTAGTTTCGCTCACTCTCGAAATCAAGCATTTTACAGCAGGTTGGAGCAGCCTGTATCTCAGCACAGGAATAAGGTAGGGAAGAATTCAAATACTCATTTTGACTGCCTCCAGAAGTTAGATCAGATGGCCAATGCAATTTGGTGCTAGGCCTTTCCCTTTAGGTTTTACCCCAACAATGTTTTCATTAGTTTCGCTCACTCTCGAAATCAAGCATTTTACAGCAGGTTGGAGCAGCCTGTATCTCAGCACAGGAATAAGGTAGGGAAGAATTCTAAGGATCATTTTGACTGCCTCCAGAAGTTAGATCAGATGGCCAATGCAATTTGGTGCTAGGCCTTTCCCTTTAGGTTTTACCCCAACAATGTTTTCATTAGTTTCGCTCACTCTCGAAATCAAGCATTTTACAGCAGGTTGGAGCAGCCTGTATCTCAGCACAGGAATAAGGTAGGGAAGAATTCTAAGGATCATTTTGACTGCCTCCAGAAGTTAGATCAGATGGCAAATTGGATTTGGTGCTAGGTCTTTCCCTTTAGGTTTTACCCCAACAATGTTTTCATTAGTTTCGCTCACTCTCGAAATCAAGCATTTTACAGCAGGTTGGAGCAGCCTGTATCTCAGCACAGGAATAAGGTAGGGAAGAATTCTAAGGATCATTTTGACTGCCTCCAGAAGTTAGATCAGATGGCCAATGCAATTTGGTGCTAGGTCTTTCCCTTTAGGTTTTACCCCAACAATCTTTTCATTAGTTTCGCTCACTCTCGAAATCAAGCATTTTACAGCAGGTTGGAGCAGCCCGTATCTCAGCACAGGAATAAGGTAGGGAAGAATTTAAATACTCATTTTGACTGCCTCCACAAGTTAGATCAGATGGCCAATGGAATTTGGTGCTAGGTCTTTCCCTTTAGGTTTTACCCCAACAATGTTTTCATTAGTTTCGCTCACTCTCGAAATCAAGCATTTTACAGCAGGTTGGAGCAGCCTGTATCTCAGCACAGGAATAAGGTAGGGAAGAATTCTAAGGATCATTTTGACTGCCTCCAGAAGTTAGATCAGATGGCAAATTGGATTTGGTGCTAGGTCTTTCCCTTTAGGTTTTACCCCAACAATGTTTTCATTAGTTTCGCTCACTCTCGAAATCAAGCATTTTACAGCAGGTTGGAGCAGCCTGTATCTCAGCACAGGAATAAGGTAGGGAAGAATTCTAAGGATCATTTTGACTGCCTCCAGAAGTTAGATCAGATGGCAA
This sequence comes from Melanerpes formicivorus, assembly GCF_026170545.1. Taxonomy (NCBI): domain Eukaryota; kingdom Metazoa; phylum Chordata; class Aves; order Piciformes; family Picidae; genus Melanerpes; species Melanerpes formicivorus. The sequence goes on from NW_027143266.1 coordinate 21,964, forward strand.
ATTGGATTTGGTGCTAGGTCTTTCCCTTTAGGTTTTACCCCAACAATGTTTTCATTAGTTTCGCTCACTCTCGAAATCAAGCATTTTACAGCAGGTTGGAGCAGCCTGTATCTCAGCACAGGAATAAGGTAGGGAAGAATTCTAAGGATCATTTTGACTGCCTCCAGAAGTTAGATCAGATGGCCAATGGAATTTGGTGCTAGGTCTTTCCCTTTAGGTTTTACCCCAACAATGTTTTCATTAGTTTCGCTCACTCTCGAAATCAAGCATTTTACAGCAGGTTGGAGCAGCCTGTATCTCAGCACAGGAATAAGGTAGGGAAGAATTCTAAGGATCATTTTGACTGCCTCCAGAAGTTAGATCAGATGGCAAATTGGATTTGGTGCTAGGTCTTTCCCTTTAGGTTTTACCCCAACAATGTTTTCATTAGTTTCGCTCACTCTCGAAATCAAGCATTTTACAGCAGGTTGGAGCAGCCTGTATCTCAGCACAGGAATAAGGTAGGGAAGAATTTAAATACTCATTTTGACTGCCTCCAGAAGTTAGATCAGATGGCCAATGGAATTTGGTGCTAGGTCTTTCCCTTTAGGTTTTACCCCAACAATGTTTTCATTAGTTTCGCTCACTCTCGAAATCAAGCATTTTACAGCAGGTTGGAGCAGCCTGTATCTCAGCACAGGAATAAGGTAGGGAAGAATTCTAAGGATCATTTTGACTGCCTCCAGAAGTTAGATCAGATGGCAAATTGGATTTGGTGCTAGGTCTTTCCCTTTAGGTTTTACCCCAACAATGTTTTCATTAGTTTCGCTCACTCTCGAAATCAAGCATTTTACAGCAGGTTGGAGCAGCCTGTATCTCAGCACAGGAATACGGTAGGGAAGAATTCAAATACTCATTTTGACTGCCTCCAGAAGTTAGATCAGATGGCAAATTGGATTTGGTGCTAGGTCTTTCCCTTTAGGTTTTACCCCAACAATGTTTTCATTAGTTTCGATCACTCTCGAAATCAAGCATTTTACAGCAGGTTGGAGCAGCCTGTATCTCAGCACAGGAATAAGGTAGGGAAGAATTCAAATACTCATTTTGACTGCCTCCAGAAGTTAGATCAGATGGCCAATGCAATTTGGTGCTCGGCCTTTCCCTTTAGGTTTTACCCCAACAATGTTTTCATTAGTTTCGCTCACTCTCGAAATCAAGCATTTTACAGCAGGTTGGAGCAGCCTGTATCTCAGCACAGGAATAAGGTAGGGAAGAATTCTAAGGATCATTTTGACTGCCTCCAGAAGTTAGATCAGATGGCAAATTGGATTTGGTGCTAGGTCTTTCCCTTTAGGTTTTACCCCAACAATGTTTTCATTAGTTTCGCTCACTCTCGAAATCAAGCATTTTACAGCAGGTTGGAGCAGCCTGTATCTCAGCACAGGAATAAGGTAGGGAAGAATTCAAATACTCATTTTGACTGCCTCCAGAAGTTAGATCAGATGGCCAATGCAATTTGGTGCTTGGCCTTTCCCTTTAGGTTTTACCCCAACAATGTTTTCATTAGTTTCGCTCACTCTCGAAATCAAGCATTTTACAGCAGGTTGGAGCAGCCTGTATCTCAGCACAGGAATAAGGTAGGGAAGAATTCTAAGGATCATTTTGACTGCCTCCAGAAGTTAGATCAGATGGCCAATGCAATTTGGTGCTAGGCCTTTCCCTTTAGGTTTTACCCCAACAATGTTTTCATTAGTTTCGCTCACTCTCGAAATCAAGCATTTTACAGCAGGTTGGAGCAGCCTGTATCTCAGCACAGGAATAAGGTAGGGAAGAATTCTAAGGATCATTTTGACTGCCTCCAGAAGTTAGATCAGATGGCAAATTGGATTTGGTGCTAGGTCTTTCCCTTTAGGTTTTACCCCAACAATGTTTTCATTAGTTTCGCTCACTCTCGAAATCAAGCATTTTACAGCAGGTTGGAGCAGCCTGTATCTCAGCACAGGAATAAGGTAGGGAAGAATTCTAAGGATCATTTTGACTGCCTCCAGAAGTTAGATCAGATGGCCAATGCAATTTGGTGCTAGGTCTTTCCCTTTAGGTTTTACCCCAACAATGTTTTCATTAGTTTCGCTCACTCTCGAAATCAAGCATTTTACAGCAGGTTGGAGCAGCCTGTATCTCAGCACAGGAATAAGGTAGGGAAGAATTCTAAGGATCATTTTGACTGCCTCCAGAAGTTAGATCAGATGGCAAATTGGATTTGGTGCTAGGTCTTTCTCTTTAGGTTTTACCCCAACAATGTTTTCATTAGTTTCGCTCACTCTCGAAATCAAGCATTTTACAGCAGGTTGGAGCAGCCCGTATCTCAGCACAGGAATAAGGTAGGGAAGAATTTAAATACTCATTTTGACTGCCTCCAGAAGTTAGATCAGATGGCCAATGGAATTTGGTGCTAGGTCTTTCCCTTTAGGTTTTACCCCAACAATGTTTTCATTAGTTTCGCTCACTCTCGAAATCAAGCATTTTACAGCAGGTTGGAGCAGCCTGTATCTCAGCACAGGAATAAGGTAGGGAAGAATTCTAAGGATCATTTTGACTGCCTCCAGAAGTTAGATCAGATGGCAAATTGGATTTGGTGCTAGGTCTTTCCCTTTAGGTTTTACCCCAACAATGTTTTCATTAGTTTCGCTCACTCTCGAAATCAAGCATTTTACAGCAGGTTGGAGCAGCCTGTATCTCAGCACAGGAATAAGGTAGGGAAGAATTCTAAGGATCATTTTGACTGCCTCCAGAAGTTAGATCAGATGGCCAATGGAATTTGGTGCTAGGTCTTTCCCTTTAGGTTTTACCCCAACAATGTTTTCATTAGTTTCGCTCACTCTCGAAATCAAGCATTTTACAGCAGGTTGGAGCAGCCTGTATCTCAGCACAGGAATAAGGTAGGGAAGAATTCTAAGGATCATTTTGACTGCCTCCAGAAGTTAGATCAGATGGCAAATTGGATTTGGTGCTAGGTCTTTCCCTTTAGGTTTTACCCCAACAATGTTTTCATTAGTTTCGCTCACTCTCGAAATCAAGCATTTTACAGCAGGTTGGAGCAGCCTGTATCTCAGCACAGGAATAAGGTAGGGAAGAATTTAAATACTCATTTTGACTGCCTCCAGAAGTTAGATCAGATGGCCAATGGAATTTGGTGCTAGGTCTTTCCCTTTAGGTTTTACCCCAACAATGTTTTCATTAGTTTCGCTCACTCTCGAAATCAAGCATTTTACAGCAGGTTGGAGCAGCCTGTATCTCAGCACAGGAATAAGGTAGGGAAGAATTCTAAGGATCATTTTGACTGCCTCCAGAAGTTAGATCAGATGGCAAATTGGATTTGGTGCTAGGTCTTTCCCTTTAGGTTTTACCCCAACAATGTTTTCATTAGTTTCGCTCACTCTCGAAATCAAGCATTTTACAGCAGGTTGGAGCAGCCTGTATCTCAGCACAGGAATACGGTAGGGAAGAATTCAAATACTCATTTTGACTGCCTCCAGAAGTTAGATCAGATGGCAAATTGGATTTGGTGCTAGGTCTTTCCCTTTAGGTTTTACCCCAACAATGTTTTCATTAGTTTCGATCACTCTCGAAATCAAGCATTTTACAGCAGGTTGGAGCAGCCTGTATCTCAGCACAGGAATAAGGTAGGGAAGAATTCAAATACTCATTTTGACTGCCTCCAGAAGTTAGATCAGATGGCCAATGCAATTTGGTGCTAGGTCTTTCCCTTTAGGTTTTACCCCAACAATGTTTTCATTAGTTTCGCTCACTCTCGAAATCAAGCATTTTACAGCAGGTTGGAGCAGCCTGTATCTCAGCACAGGAATAAGGTAGGGAAGAATTCTAAGGATCATTTTGACTGCCTCCAGAAGTTAGATCAGATGGCAAATTGGATTTGGTGCTAGGTCTTTCCCTTTAGGTTTTACCCCAACAATGTTTTCATTAGTTTCGCTCACTCTCGAAATCAAGCATTTTACAGCAGGTTGGAGCAGCCTGTATCTCAGCACAGGAATAAGGTAGGGAAGAATTCAAATACTCATTTTGACTGCCTCCAGAAGTTAGATCAGATGGCCAATGCAATTTGGTGCTAGGCCTTTCCCTTTAGGTTTTACCCCAACAATGTTTTCATTAGTTTCGCTCACTCTCGAAATCAAGCATTTTACAGCAGGTTGGAGCAGCCTGTATCTCAGCACAGGAATAAGGTAGGGAAGAATTCTAAGGATCATTTTGACTGCCTCCAGAAGTTAGATCAGATGGCCAATGCAATTTGGTGCTAGGCCTTTCCCTTTAGGTTTTACCCCAACAATGTTTTCATTAGTTTCGCTCACTCTCGAAATCAAGCATTTTACAGCAGGTTGGAGCAGCCTGTATCTCAGCACAGGAATAAGGTAGGGAAGAATTCTAAGGATCATTTTGACTGCCTCCAGAAGTTAGATCAGATGGCAAATTGGATTTGGTGCTAGGTCTTTCCCTTTAGGTTTTACCCCAACAATGTTTTCATTAGTTTCGCTCACTCTCGAAATCAAGCATTTTACAGCAGGTTGGAGCAGCCTGTATCTCAGCACAGGAATAAGGTAGGGAAGAATTCTAAGGATCATTTTGACTGCCTCCAGAAGTTAGATCAGATGGCCAATGGAATTTGGTGCTAGGTCTTTCCCTTTAGGTTTTACCCCAACAATGTTTTCATTAGTTTCGCTCACTCTCGAAATCAAGCATTTTACAGCAGGTTGGAGCAGCCTGTATCTCAGCACAGGAATAAGGTAGGGAAGAATTCTAAGGATCATTTTGACTGCCTCCAGAAGTTAGATCAGATGGCAAATTGGATTTGGTGCTAGGTCTTTCTCTTTAGGTTTTACCCCAACAATGTTTTCATTAGTTTCGCTCACTCTCGAAATCAAGCATTTTACAGCAGGTTGGAGCAGCCCGTATCTCAGCACAGGAATAAGGTAGGGAAGAATTTAAATACTCATTTTGACTGCCTCCAGAAGTTAGATCAGATGGCCAATGGAATTTGGTGCTAGGTCTTTCCCTTTAGGTTTTACCCCAACAATGTTTTCATTAGTTTCGCTCACTCTCGAAATCAAGCATTTTACAGCAGGTTGGAGCAGCCTGTATCTCAGCACAGGAATAAGGTAGGGAAGAATTCTAAGGATCATTTTGACTGCCTCCAGAAGTTAGATCAGATGGCCAATGGAATTTGGTGCTAGGTCTTTCCCTTTAGGTTTTACCCCAACAATGTTTTCATTAGTTTCGCTCACTCTCGAAATCAAGCATTTTACAGCAGGTTGGAGCAGCCTGTATCTCAGCACAGGAATAAGGTAGGGAAGAATTCTAAGGATCATTTTGACTGCCTCCAGAAGTTAGATCAGATGGCAAATTGGATTTGGTGCTAGGTCTTTCCCTTTAGGTTTTACCCCAACAATGTTTTCATTAGTTTCGCTCACTCTCGAAATCAAGCATTTTACAGCAGGTTGGAGCAGCCTGTATCTCAGCACAGGAATAAGGTAGGGAAGAATTCTAAGGATCATTTTGACTGCCTCCAGAAGTTAGATCAGATGGCAAATTGGATTTGGTGCTAGGTCTTTCCCTTTAGGTTTTACCCCAACAATGTTTTCATTAGTTTCGCTCACTCTCGAAATCAAGCATTTTACAGCAGGTTGGAGCAGCCTGTATCTCAGCACAGGAATAAGGTAGGGAAGAATTCAAATACTCATTTTGACTGCCTCCAGAAGTTAGATCAGATGGCAAATTGGATTTGGTGCTAGGTCTTTCCCTTTAGGTTTTACCCCAACAATGTTTTCATTAGTTTCGCTCACTCTCGAAATCAAGCATTTTACAGCAGGTTAGAGCAGCCTGTATCTCAGCACAGGAATAAGGTAGGGAAGAATTCTAAGGATCATTTTGACTGCCTCCAGAAGTTAGATCAGATGGCAAATTGGATTTGGTGCTAAGTCTTTCCCTTTAGGTTTTACCCCAACAATGTTTTCATTAGTTTCGCTCACTCTCGAAATCAAGCATTTTACAGCAGGTTGGAGCAGCCTGTATCTCAGCACAGGAATAAGGTAGGGAAGAATTCTAAGGATCATTTTGACTGCCTCCAGAAGTTAGATCAGATGGCAAATTGGATTTGGTGCTAGGTCTTTCCCTTTAGGTTTTACCCCAACAATGTTTTCATTAGTTTCGCTCACTCTCGAAATCAAGCATTTTACAGCAGGTTGGAGCAGCCCGTATCTCAGCACAGGAATAAGGTAGGGAAGAATTCTAAGGATCATTTTGACTGCCTCCAGAAGTTAGATCAGATGGCCAATGGAATTTGGTGCTAGGTCTTTCCCTTTAGGTTTTACCCCAACAATGTTTTCATTAGTTTCGCTCACTCTCGAAATCAAGCATTTTACAGCAGGTTGGAGCAGCCTGTATCTCAGCACAGGAATAAGGTAGGGAAGAATTCAAATACTCATTTTGACTGCCTCCAGAAGTTAGATCAGATGGCAAATTGGATTTGGTGCTAGGTCTTTCCCTTTAGGTTTTACCCCAACAATGTTTTCATTAGTTTCGCTCACTCTCGAAATCAAGCATTTTACAGCAGGTTGGAGCAGCCTGTATCTCAGCACAGGAATAAGGTAGGGAAGAATTCAAATACTCATTTTGACTGCCTCCAGAAGTTAGATCAGATGGCAAATTGGATTTGGTGCTAGGTCTTTCCCTTTAGGTTTTACCCCAACAATGTTTTCATTAGTTTCGCTCACTCTCGAAATCAAGCATTTTACAGCAGGTTGGAGCAGCCTGTATCTCAGCACAGGAATAAGGTAGGGAAGAATTCAAATACTCATTTTGACTGCCTCCAGAAGTTAGATCAGATGGCCAATGCAATTTGGTGCTAGGCCTTTCCCTTTAGGTTTTACCCCAACAATGTTTTCATTAGTTTCGCTCACTCTCGAAATCAAGCATTTTACAGCAGGTTGGAGCAGCCTGTATCTCAGCACAGGAATAAGGTAGGGAAGAATTCAAATACTCATTTTGACTGCCTCCAGAAGTTAGATCAGATGGCCAATGCAATTTGGTGCTAGGCCTTTCCCTTTAGGTTTTACCCCAGCAATGTTTTCATTAGTTTCGCTCACTCTCGAAATCAAGCATTTTACAGCAGGTTGGAGCAGCCTGTATCTCAGCACAGGAATAAGGTAGGGAAGAATTCTAAGGATCATTTTGACTGCCTCCAGAAGTTAGATCAGATGGCCAATGCAATTTGGTGCTAGGTCTTTCCCTTTAGGTTTTACCCCAACAATGTTTTCATTAGTTTCGCTCACTCTCGAAATCAAGCATTTTACAGCAGGTTGGAGCAGCCTGTATCTCAGCACAGGAATAAGGTAGGGAAGAATTCTAAGGATCATTTTGACTGCCTCCAGAAGTTAGATCAGATGGCAAATTGGATTTGGTGCTAGGTCTTTCCCTTTAGGTTTTACCCCAACAATGTTTTCATTAGTTTCGCTTACTCTCGAAATCAAGCATTTTACAGCAGGTTGGAGCAGCCTGTATCTCAGCACAGGAATAAGGTAGGGAAGAATTCTAAGGATCATTTTGACTGCCTCCAGAAGTTAGATCAGATGGCAAATTGGATTTGGTGCTAGGTCTTTCCCTTTAGGTTTTACCCCAACAATGTTTTCATTAGTTTCGCTCACTCTCGAAATCAAGCATTTTACAGCAGGTTGGAGCAGCCTGTATCTCAGCACAGGAATAAGGTAGGGAAGAATTCTAAGGATCATTTTGACTGCCTCCAGAAGTTAGATCAGATGGCAAATTGGATTTGGTGCTAGGTCTTTCCCTTTAGGTTTTACCCCAACAATGTTTTCATTAGTTTCGCTCACTCTCGAAATCAAGCATTTTACAGCAGGTTGGAGCAGCCTGTATCTCAGCACAGGAATAAGGTAGGGAAGAATTCTAAGGATCATTTTGACTGCCTCCAGAAGTTAGATCAGATGGCAAATTGGATTTGGTGCTAGGTCTTTCCCTTTAGGTTTTACCCCAACAATGTTTTCATTAGTTTCGCTCACTCTCGAAATCAAGCATTTTACAGCAGGTTGGAGCAGCCTGTATCTCAGCACAGGAATAAGGTAGGGAAGAATTCAAATACTCATTTTGACTGCCTCCAGAAGTTAGATCAGATGGCAAATTGGATTTGGTGCTAGGTCTTTCCCTTTAGGTTTTACCCCAACAATGTTTTCATTAGTTTCGCTCACTCTCGAAATCAAGCATTTTACAACAGGTTGGAGCAGCCTGTATCTCAGCACAGGAATAAGGTAGGGAAGAATTCAAATACTCATTTTGACTGCCTCCAGAAGTTAGATCAGATGGCAAATTGGATTTGGTGCTAGGTCTTTCCCTTTAGGTTTTACCCCAACAATGTTTTCATTAGTTTCGCTCACTCTCGAAATCAAGCATTTTACAGCAGGTTAGAGCAGCCTGTATCTCAGCACAGGAATAAGGTAGGGAAGAATTCTAAGGAGCATTTTGACAGCCTCCAGAAGTTAGATCAGATGGCAAATTGGATTTGGTGCTAAGTCTTTCCCTTTAGGTTTTACCCCAACAATGTTTTCATTAGTTTCGCTCACTCTCGAAATCAAGCATTTTACAGCAGGTTGGAGCAGCCTGTATCTCAGCACAGGAATAAGGTAGGGAAGAATTCTAAGGATCATTTTGACTGCCTCCAGAAGTTAGATCAGATGGCAAATTGGATTTGGTGCTAGGTCTTTCCCTTTAGGTTTTACCCCAACAATGTTTTCATTAGTTTCGCTCACTCTCGAAATCAAGCATTTTACAGCAGGTTGGAGCAGCCTGTATCTCAGCACAGGAATAAGGTAGGGAAGAATTCAAATACTCATTTTGACTGCCTCCAGAAGTTAGATCAGATGGCAAATTGGATTTGGTGCTAGGTCTTTCCCTTTAGGTTTTACCCCAACAATGTTTTCATTAGTTTCGCTCACTCTCGAAATCAAGCATTTTACAACAGGTTGGAGCAGCCTGTATCTCAGCACAGGAATAAGGTAGGGAAGAATTCAAATACTCATTTTGACTGCCTCCAGAAGTTAGATCAGATGGCAAATTGGATTTGGTGCTAGGTCTTTCCCTTTAGGTTTTACCCCAACAATGTTTTCATTAGTTTCGCTCACTCTCGAAATCAAGCATTTTACAGCAGGTTAGAGCAGCCTGTATCTCAGCACAGGAATAAGGTAGGGAAGAATTCTAAGGATCATTTTGACAGCCTCCAGAAGTTAGATCAGATGGCAAATTGGATTTGGTGCTAAGTCTTTCCCTTTAGGTTTTACCCCAACAATGTTTTCATTAGTTTCGCTCACTCTCGAAATCAAGCATTTTACAGCAGGTTGGAGCAGCCTGTATCTCAGCACAGGAATAAGGTAGGGAAGAATTCTAAGGATCATTTTGACTGCCTCCAGAAGTTAGATCAGATGGCAAATTGGATTTGGTGCTAGGTCTTTCCCTTTAGGTTTTACCCCAACAATGTTTTCATTAGTTTCGCTCACTCTCGAAATCAAGCATTTTACAGCAGGTTGGAGCAGCCCGTATCTCAGCACAGGAATAAGGTAGGGAAGAATTTAAATACTCATTTTGACTGCCTCCAGAAGTTAGATCAGATGGCCAATGGAATTTGGTGCTAGGTCTTTCCCTTTAGGTTTTACCCCAACATGGTTTTCATTAGTTTCGCTCACTCTCGAAATCAAGCATTTTACAGCAGGTTGGAGCAGCCTGTATCTCAGCACAGGAATAAGGTAGGGAAGAATTCTAAGGATCATTTTGACTGCCTCCAGAAGTTAGATCAGATGGCCAATGGAATTTGGTGCTAGGTCTTTCCCTTTAGGTTTTACCCCAACAATGTTTTCATTAGTTTCGCTCACTCTCGAAATCAAGCATTTTACAGCAGGTTGGAGCAGCCTGTATCTCAGCACAGGAATAAGGTAGGGAAGAATTCAAATACTCATTTTGACTGCCTCCAGAAGTTAGATCAGATGGCAAATTGGATTTGGTGCTAGGTCTTTCCCTTTAGGTTTTACCCCAACAATGTTTTCATTAGTTTCGCTCACTCTCGAAATCAAGCATTTTACAGCAGGTTGGAGCAGCCTGTATCTCAGCACAGGAATAAGGTAGGGAAGAATTCTAAGGATCATTTTGACTGCCTCCAGAAGTTAGATCAGATGGCAAATTGGATTTGGTGCTAGGTCTTTCCCTTTAGGTTTTACCCCAACAATGTTTTCATTAGTTTCGCTCACTCTCGAAATCAAGCATTTTACAGCAGGTTGGAGCAGCCTGTATCTCAGCACAGGAATAAGGTAGGGAAGAATTCAAATACTCATTTTGACTGCCTCCAGAAGTTAGATCAGATGGCCAATGCAATTTGGTGCTAGGCCTTTCCCTTTAGGTTTTACCCCAACAATGTTTTCATTAGTTTCGCTCACTCTCGAAATCAAGCATTTTACAGCAGGTTGGAGCAGCCTGTATCTCAGCACAGGAATAAGGTAGGGAAGAATTCAAATACTCATTTTGACTGCCTCCAGAAGTTAGATCAGATGGCCAATGCAATTTGGTGCTAGGCCTTTCCCTTTAGGTTTTACCCCAACAATGTTTTCATTAGTTTCGCTCACTCTCGAAATCAAGCATTTTACAGCAGGTTGGAGCAGCCTGTATCTCAGCACAGGAATAAGGTAGGGAAGAATTCTAAGGATCATTTTGACTGCCTCCAGAAGTTAGATCAGATGGCCAATGCAATTTGGTGCTAGGTCTTTCCCTTTAGGTTTTACCCCAACAATGTTTTCATTAGTTTCGCTCACTCTCGAAATCAAGCATTTTACAGCAGGTTGGAGCAGCCTGTATCTCAGCACAGGAATAAGGTAGGGAAGAATTCTAAGGATCATTTTGACTGCCTCCAGAAGTTAGATCAGATGGCAAATTGGATTTGGTGCTAGGTCTTTCCCTTTAGGTTTTACCCCAACAATGTTTTCATTAGTTTCGCTCACTCTCGAAATCAAGCATTTTACAGCAGGTTGGAGCAGCCTGTATCTCAGCACAGGAATAAGGTAGGGAAGAATTCAAATACTCATTTTGACTGCCTCCAGAAGTTAGATCAGATGGCAAATTGGATTTGGTGCTAGGTCTTTCCCTTTAGGTTTTACCCCAACAATGTTTTCATTAGTTTCGCTCACTCTCGAAATCAAGCATTTTACAGCAGGTTGGAGCAGCCTGTATCTCAGCACAGGAATAAGGTAGGGAAGAATTCTAAGGATCATTTTGACTGCCTCCAGAAGTTAGATCAGATGGCAAATTGGATTTGGTGCTAGGTCTTTCCCTTTAGGTTTTACCCCAACAATGTTTTCATTAGTTTCGCTCACTCTCGAAATCAAGCATTTTACAGCAGGTTGGAGCAGCCTGTATCTCAGCACAGGAATAAGGTAGGGAAGAATTCTAAGGATCATTTTGACTGCCTCCAGAAGTTAGATCAGATGGCAAATTGGATTTGGTGCTAGGTCTTTCCCTTTAGGTTTTACCCCAACAATGTTTTCATTAGTTTCGCTCACTCTCGAAATCAAGCATTTTACAGCAGGTTGGAGCAGCCTGTATCTCAGCACAGGAATAAGGTAGGGAAGAATTCAAATACTCATTTTGACTGCCTCCAGAAGTTAGATCAGATGGCAAATTGGATTTGGTGCTAGGTCTTTCCCTTTAGGTTTTACCCCAACAATGTTTTCATTAGTTTCGCTCACTCTCGAAATCAAGCATTTTACAGCAGGTTGGAGCAGCCTGTATCTCAGCACAGGAATAAGGTAGGGAAGAATTCAAATACTCATTTTGACTGCCTCCAGAAGTTAGATCAGATGGCAAATTGGATTTGGTGCTAGGTCTTTCCCTTTAGGTTTTACCCCAACAATGTTTTCATTAGTTTCGCTCACTCTCGAAATCAAGCATTTTACAACAGGTTGGAGCAGCCTGTATCTCAGCACAGGAATAAGGTAGGGAAGAATTCAAATACTCATTTTGACTGCCTCCAGAAGTTAGATCAGATGGCAAATTGGATTTGGTGCTAGGTCTTTCCCTTTAGGTTTTACCCCAACAATGTTTTCATTAGTTTCGCTCACTCTCGAAATCAAGCATTTTACAGCAGGTTAGAGCAGCCTGTATCTCAGCACAGGAATAAGGTAGGGAAGAATTCTAAGGATCATTTTGACAGCCTCCAGAAGTTAGATCAGATGGCAAATTGGATTTGGTGCTAAGTCTTTCCCTTTAGGTTTTACCCCAACAATGTTTTCATTAGTTTCGCTCACTCTCGAAATCAAGCATTTTACAGCAGGTTGGAGCAGCCTGTATCTCAGCACAGGAATAAGGTAGGGAAGAATTCTAAGGATCATTTTGACTGCCTCCAGAAGTTAGATCAGATGGCAAATTGGATTTGGTGCTAGGTCTTTCCCTTTAGGTTTTACCCCAACAATGTTTTCATTAGTTTCGCTCACTCTCGAAATCAAGCATTTTACAGCAGGTTGGAGCAGCCCGTATCTCAGCACAGGAATAAGGTAGGGAAGAATTTAAATACTCATTTTGACTGCCTCCAGAAGTTAGATCAGATGGCCAATGGAATTTGGTGCTAGGTCTTTCCCTTTAGGTTTTACCCCAACATGGTTTTCATTAGTTTCGCTCACTCTCGAAATCAAGCATTTTACAGCAGGTTGGAGCAGCCTGTATCTCAGCACAGGAATAAGGTAGGGAAGAATTCTAAGGATCATTTTGACTGCCTCCAGAAGTTAGATCAGATGGCCAATGGAATTTGGTGCTAGGTCTTTCCCTTTAGGTTTTACCCCAACAATGTTTTCATTAGTTTCGCTCACTCTCGAAATCAAGCATTTTACAGCAGGTTGGAGCAGCCTGTATCTCAGCACAGGAATAAGGTAGGGAAGAATTCAAATACTCATTTTGACTGCCTCCAGAAGTTAGATCAGATGGCAAATTGGATTTGGTGCTAGGTCTTTCCCTTTAGGTTTTACCCCAACAATGTTTTCATTAGTTTCGCTCACTCTCGAAATCAAGCATTTTACAGCAGGTTGGAGCAGCCTGTATCTCAGCACAGGAATAAGGTAGGGAAGAATTCTAAGGATCATTTTGACTGCCTCCAGAAGTTAGATCAGATGGCAAATTGGATTTGGTGCTAGGTCTTTCCCTTTAGGTTTTACCCCAACAATGTTTTCATTAGTTTCGCTCACTCTCGAAATCAAGCATTTTACAGCAGGTTGGAGCAGCCTGTATCTCAGCACAGGAATAAGGTAGGGAAGAATTCAAATACTCATTTTGACTGCCTCCAGAAGTTAGATCAGATGGCCAATGCAATTTGGTGCTAGGCCTTTCCCTTTAGGTTTTACCCCAACAATGTTTTCATTAGTTTCGCTCACTCTCGAAATCAAGCATTTTACAGCAGGTTGGAGCAGCCTGTATCTCAGCACAGGAATAAGGTAGGGAAGAATTCAAATACTCATTTTGACTGCCTCCAGAAGTTAGATCAGATGGCCAATGCAATTTGGTGCTAGGCCTTTCCCTTTAGGTTTTACCCCAACAATGTTTTCATTAGTTTCGCTCACTCTCGAAATCAAGCATTTTACAGCAGGTTGGAGCAGCCTGTATCTCAGCACAGGAATAAGGTAGGGAAGAATTCTAAGGATCATTTTGACTGCCTCCAGAAGTTAGATCAGATGGCCAATGCAATTTGGTGCTAGGTCTTTCCCTTTAGGTTTTACCCCAACAATGTTTTCATTAGTTTCGCTCACTCTCGAAATCAAGCATTTTACAGCAGGTTGGAGCAGCCTGTATCTCAGCACAGGAATAAGGTAGGGAAGAATTCAAATACTCATTTTGACTGCCTCCAGAAGTTAGATCAGATGGCAAATTGGATTTGGTGCTAGGTCTTTCCCTTTAGGTTTTACCCCAACAATGTTTTCATTAGTTTCGCTCACTCTCGAAATCAAGCATTTTACAGCAGGTTGGAGCAGCCTGTATCTCAGCACAGGAATAAGGTAGGGAAGAATTCTAAGGATCATTTTGACTGCCTCCAGAAGTTAGATCAGATGGCAAATTGGATTTGGTGCTAGGTCTTTCCCTTTAGGTTTTACCCCAACAATGTTTTCATTAGTTTCGCTCACTCTCGAAATCAAGCATTTTACAGCAGGTTGGAGCAGCCTGTATCTCAGCACAGGAATAAGGTAGGGAAGAATTCTAAGGATCATTTTGACTGCCTCCAGAAGTTAGATCAGATGGCAAATTGGATTTGGTGCTAGGTCTTTCCCTTTAGGTTTTACCCCAACAATGTTTTCATTAGTTTCGCTCACTCTCGAAATCAAGCATTTTACAGCAGGTTGGAGCAGCCTGTATCTCAGCACAGGAATAAGGTAGGGAAGAATTCAAATACTCATTTTGACTGCCTCCAGAAGTTAGATCAGATGGCAAATTGGATTTGGTGCTAGGTCTTTCCCTTTAGGTTTTACCCCAACAATGTTTTCATTAGTTTCGCTCACTCTCGAAATCAAGCATTTTACAGCAGGTTGGAGCAGCCTGTATCTCAGCACAGGAATAAGGTAGGGAAGAATTCTAAGGATCATTTTGACTGCCTCCAGAAGTTAGATCAGATGGCAAATTGGATTTGGTGCTAGGTCTTTCCCTTTAGGTTTTACCCCAACAATGTTTTCATTAGTTTCGCTCACTCTCGAAATCAAGCATTTTACAGCAGGTTAGAGCAGCCTGTATCTCAGCACAGGAATAAGGTAGGGAAGAATTCTAAGGATCATTTTGACTGCCTCCAGAAGTTAGATCAGATGGCAAATTGGATTTGGTGCTAAGTCTTTCCCTTTAGGTTTTACCCCAACAATGTTTTCATTAGTTTCGCTCACTCTCGAAATCAAGCATTTTACAGCAGGTTGGAGCAGCCTGTATCTCAGCACAGGAATAAGGTAGGGAAGAATTCTAAGGATCATTTTGACTGCCTCCAGAAGTTAGATCAGATGGCAAATTGGATTTGGTGCTAGGTCTTTCCCTTTAGGTTTTACCCCAACAATGTTTTCATTAGTTTCGCTCACTCTCGAAATCAAGCATTTTACAGCAGGTTGGAGCAGCCCGTATCTCAGCACAGGAATAAGGTAGGGAAGAATTTAAATACTCATTTTGACTGCCTCCAGAAGTTAGATCAGATGGCCAATGGAATTTGGTGCTAGGTCTTTCCCTTTAGGTTTTACCCCAACAATGTTTTCATTAGTTTCGCTCACTCTCGAAATCAAGCATTTTACAGCAGGTTGGAGCAGCCTGTATCTCAGCACAGGAATAAGGTAGGGAAGAATTCTAAGGATCATTTTGACTGCCTCCAGAAGTTAGATCAGATGGCCAATGGAATTTGGTGCTAGGTCTTTCCCTTTAGGTTTTACCCCAACAATGTTTTCATTAGTTTCGCTCACTCTCGAAATCAAGCATTTTACAGCAGGTTGGAGCAGCCTGTATCTCAGCACAGGAATAAGGTAGGGAAGAATTCTAAGGATCATTTTGACTGCCTCCAGAAGTTAGATCAGATGGCAAATTGGATTTGGTGCTAGGTCTTTCCCTTTAGGTTTTACCCCAACAATGTTTTCATTAGTTTCGCTCACTCTCGAAATCAAGCATTTTACAGCAGGTTGGAGCAGCCTGTATCTCAGCACAGGAATAAGGTAGGGAAGAATTCAAATACTCATTTTGACTGCCTCCAGAAGTTAGATCAGATGGCCAATGCAATTTGGTGCTAGGCCTTTCCCTTTAGGTTTTACCCCAACAATGTTTTCATTAGTTTCGCTCACTCTCGAAATCAAGCATTTTACAGCAGGTTGGAGCAGCCTGTATCTCAGCACAGGAATAAGGTAGGGAAGAATTCAAATACTCATTTTGACTGCCTCCAGAAGTTAGATCAGATGGCCAATGCAATTTGGTGCTAGGCCTTTCCCTTTAGGTTTTACCCCAACAATGTTTTCATTAGTTTCGCTCACTCTCGAAATCAAGCATTTTACAGCAGGTTGGAGCAGCCTGTATCTCAGCACAGGAATAAGGTAGGGAAGAATTCTAAGGATCATTTTGACTGCCTCCAGAAGTTAGATCAGATGGCCAATGCAATTTGGTGCTAGGTCTTTCCCTTTAGGTTTTACCCCAACAATGTTTTCATTAGTTTCGCTCACTCTCGAAATCAAGCATTTTACAGCAGGTTGGAGCAGCCTGTATCTCAGCACAGGAATAAGGTAGGGAAGAATTCAAATACTCATTTTGACTGCCTCCAGAAGTTAGATCAGATGGCAAATTGGATTTGGTGCTAGGTCTTTCCCTTTAGGTTTTACCCCAACAATGTTTTCATTAGTTTCGCTCACTCTCAAAATCAAGCATTTTACAGCAGGTTGGAGCAGCCCGTATCTCAGCACAGGAATAAGGTAGGGAAGAATTTAAATACTCATTTTGACTGCCTCCAGAAGTTAGATCAGATGGCCAATGGAATTTGGTGCTAGGTCTTTCCCTTTAGGTTTTACCCCAACATGGTTTTCATTAGTTTCGCTCACTCTCGAAATCAAGCATTTTACAGCAGGTTGGAGCAGCCTGTATCTCAGCACAGGAATAAGGTAGGGAAGAATTCTAAGGATCATTTTGACTGCCTCCAGAAGTTAGATCAGATGGCCAATGGAATTTGGTGCTAGGTCTTTCCCTTTAGGTTTTACCCCAACAATGTTTTCATTAGTTTCGCTCACTCTCGAAATCAAGCATTTTACAGCAGGTTGGAGCAGCCTGTATCTCAGCACAGGAATAAGGTAGGGAAGAATTCTAAGGATCATTTTGACTGCCTCCAGAAGTTAGATCAGATGGCAAATTGGATTTGGTGCTAGGTCTTTCCCTTTAGGTTTTACCCCAACAATGTTTTCATTAGTTTCGCTCACTCTCGAAATCAAGCATTTTACAGCAGGTTGGAGCAGCCTGTATCTCAGCACAGGAATAAGGTAGGGAAGAATTCTAAGGATCATTTTGACTGCCTCCAGAAGTTAGATCAGATGGCAAATTGGATTTGGTGCTAGGTCTTTCCCTTTAGGTTTTACCCCAACAATGTTTTCATTAGTTTCGCTCACTCTCGAAATCAAGCATTTTACAGCAGGTTGGAGCAGCCTGTATCTCAGCACAGGAATAAGGTAGGGAAGAATTCAAATACTCATTTTGACTGCCTCCAGAAGTTAGATCAGATGGCAAATTGGATTTGGTGCTAGGTCTTTCCCTTTAGGTTTTACCCCAACAATGTTTTCATTAGTTTCGCTCACTCTCGAAATCAAGCATTTTACAGCAGGTTGGAGCAGCCTGTATCTCAGCACAGGAATAAGGTAGGGAAGAATTCAAATACTCATTTTGACTGCCTCCAGAAGTTAGATCAGATGGCAAATTGGATTTGGTGCTAGGTCTTTCCCTTTAGGTTTTACCCCAACAATGTTTTCATTAGTTTCGCTCACTCTCGAAATCAAGCATTTTACAACAGGTTGGAGCAGCCTGTATCTCAGCACAGGAATAAGGTAGGGAAGAATTCTAAGGATCATTTTGACTGCCTCCAGAAGTTAGATCAGATGGCAAATTGGATTTGGTGCTAGGTCTTTCCCTTTAGGTTTTACCCCAACAATGTTTTCATTAGTTTCGCTCACTCTCGAAATCAAGCATTTTACAGCAGGTTAGAGCAGCCTGTATCTCAGCACAGGAATAAGGTAGGGAAGAATTCTAAGGATCATTTTGACTGCCTCCAGAAGTTAGATCAGATGGCAAATTGGATTTGGTGCTAAGTCTTTCCCTTTAGGTTTTACCCCAACAATGTTTTCATTAGTTTCGCTCACTCTCGAAATCAAGCATTTTACAGCAGGTTGGAGCAGCCTGTATCTCAGCACAGGAATAAGGTAGGGAAGAATTCTAAGGATCATTTTGACTGCCTCCAGAAGTTAGATCAGATGGCAAATTGGATTTGGTGCTAGGTCTTTCCCTTTAGGTTTTACCCCAACAATGTTTTCATTAGTTTCGCTCACTCTCGAAATCAAGCATTTTACAGCAGGTTGGAGCAGCCCGTATCTCAGCACAGGAATAAGGTAGGGAAGAATTTAAATACTCATTTTGACTGCCTCCAGAAGTTAGATCAGATGGCCAATGGAATTTGGTGCTAGGTCTTTCCCTTTAGGTTTTACCCCAACATGGTTTTCATTAGTTTCGCTCACTCTCGAAATCAAGCATTTTACAGCAGGTTGGAGCAGCCTGTATCTCAGCACAGGAATAAGGTAGGGAAGAATTCTAAGGATCATTTTGACTGCCTCCAGAAGTTAGATCAGATGGCCAATGGAATTTGGTGCTAGGTCTTTCCCTTTAGGTTTTACCCCAACAATGTTTTCATTAGTTTCGCTCACTCTCGAAATCAAGCATTTTACAGCAGGTTGGAGCAGCCTGTATCTCAGCACAGGAATAAGGTAGGGAAGAATTCTAAGGATCATTTTGACTGCCTCCAGAAGTTAGATCAGATGGCAAATTGGATTTGGTGCTAGGTCTTTCCCTTTAGGTTTTACCCCAACAATGTTTTCATTAGTTTCGCTCACTCTCGAAATCAAGCATTTTACAGCAGGTTGGAGCAGCCTGTATCTCAGCACAGGAATAAGGTAGGGAAGAATTCTAAGGATCATTTTGACTGCCTCCAGAAGTTAGATCAGATGGCAAATTGGATTTGGTGCTAGGTCTTTCCCTTTAGGTTTTACCCCAACAATGTTTTCATTAGTTTCGCTCACTCTCGAAATCAAGCATTTTACAGCAGGTTGGAGCAGCCTGTATCTCAGCACAGGAATAAGGTAGGGAAGAATTCAAATACTCATTTTGACTGCCTCCAGAAGTTAGATCAGATGGCCAATGCAATTTGGTGCTAGGCCTTTCCCTTTAGGTTTTACCCCAACAATGTTTTCATTAGTTTCGCTCACTCTCGAAATCAAGCATTTTACAGCAGGTTGGAGCAGCCTGTATCTCAGCACAGGAATAAGGTAGGGAAGAATTCAAATACTCATTTTGACTGCCTCCAGAAGTTAGATCAGATGGCCAATGCAATTTGGTGCTAGGCCTTTCCCTTTAGGTTTTACCCCAACAATGTTTTCATTAGTTTCGCTCACTCTCGAAATCAAGCATTTTACAGCAGGTTGGAGCAGCCTGTATCTCAGCACAGGAATAAGGTAGGGAAGAATTCAAATACTCATTTTGACTGCCTCCAGAAGTTAGATCAGATGGCAAATTGGATTTGGTGCTAGGTCTTTCCCTTTAGGTTTTACCCCAACAATGTTTTCATTAGTTTCGCTCACTCTCGAAATCAAGCATTTTACAGCAGGTTGGAGCAGCCTGTATCTCAGCACAGGAATAAGGTAGGGAAGAATTCTAAGGATCATTTTGACTGCCTCCAGAAGTTAGATCAGATGGCAAATTGGATTTGGTGCTAGGTCTTTCCCTTTAGGTTTTACCCCAACAATGTTTTCATTAGTTTCGCTCACTCTCGAAATCAAGCATTTTACAGCAGGTTGGAGCAGCCTGTATCTCAGCACAGGAATAAGGTAGGGAAGAATTCAAATACTCATTTTGACTGCCTCCAGAAGTTAGATCAGATGGCAAATTGGATTTGGTGCTAGGTCTTTCCCTTTAGGTTTTACCCCAACAATGTTTTCATTAGTTTCGCTCACTCTCGAAATCAAGCATTTTACAGCAGGTTGGAGCAGCCTGTATCTCAGCACAGGAATAAGGTAGGGAAGAATTCTAAGGATCATTTTGACTGCCTCCAGAAGTTAGATCAGATGGCAAATTGGATTTGGTGCTAGGTCTTTCCCTTTAGGTTTTACCCCAACAATGTTTTCATTAGTTTCGCTCACTCTCGAAATCAAGCATTTTACAGCAGGTTGGAGCAGCCTGTATCTCAGCACAGGAATAAGGTAGGGAAGAATTCAAATACTCATTTTGACTGCCTCCAGAAGTTAGATCAGATGGCAAATTGGATTTGGTGCTAGGTCTTTCCCTTTAGGTTTTACCCCAACAATGTTTTCATTAGTTTCGCTCACTCTCGAAATCAAGCATTTTACAGCAGGTTGGAGCAGCCTGTATCTCAGAACAGGAATAAGGTAGGGAAGAATTCTAAGGATCATTTTGACTGCCTCCAGAAGTTAGATCAGATGGCAAATTGGATTTGGTGCTAGGTCTTTCCCTTTAGGTTTTACCCCAACAATGTTTTCATTAGTTTCGCTCACTCTCGAAATCAAGCATTTTACAACAGGTTGGAGCAGCCTGTATCTCAGCACAGGAATAAGGTAGGGAAGAATTCAAATACTCATTTTGACTGCCTCCAGAACTTAGATCAGATGGCAAATTGGATTTGGTGCTAGGTCTTTCCCTTTAGGTTTTACCCCAACAATGTTTTCATTAGTTTCGCTCACTCTCGAAATCAAGCATTTTACAGCAGGTTGGAGCAGCCTGTATCTCAGCACAGGAATAAGGTAGGGAAGAATTCTAAGGATCATTTTGACTGCCTCCAGAAGTTAGATCAGATGGCAAATTGGATTTGGTGCTAGGTCTTTCCCTTTAGGTTTTACCCCAACAATGTTTTCATTAGTTTCGCTCACTCTCGAAATCAAGCATTTTACAGCAGGTTGGAGCAGCCTGTATCTCAGCACAGGAATAAGGTAGGGAAGAATTCTAAGGATCATTTTGACTGCCTCCAGAAGTTAGATCAGATGGCCAATGCAATTTGGTGCTAGGCCTTTCCCTTTAGGTTTTACCCCAACAATGTTTTCATTAGTTTCGCTCACTCTCGAAATCAAGCATTTTACAGCAGGTTGGAGCAGCCTGTATCTCAGCACAGGAATAAGGTAGGGAAGAATTCTAAGGATCATTTTGACTGCCTCCAGAAGTTAGATCAGATGGCAAATGCAATTTGGTGCTAGGTCTTTCCCTTTAGGTTTTACCCCAACAATGTTTTCATTAGTTTCGCTCACTCTCGAAATCAAGCATTTTACAGCAGGTTGGAGCAGCCTGTATCTCAGCACAGGAATAAGGTAGGGAAGAATTCAAATACTCATTTTGACTGCCTCCAGAAGTTAGATCAGATGGCCAATGCAATTTAGTGCTAGGCCTTTCCCTTTAGGTTTTACCCCAACAATGTTTTCATTAGTTTCGCTCACTCTCGAAATCAAGCATTTTACAGCAGGTTGGAGCAGCCTGTATCTCAGCACAGGAATAAGGTAGGGAAGAATTCTAAGGATCATTTTGACTGCCTCCAGAAGTTAGATCAGATGGCCAATGCAATTTGGTCCTAGGCCTTTCCCTTTAGGTTTTACCCCAACAATGTTTTCATTAGTTTCGCTCACTCTCGAAATCAAGCATTTTACAGCAGGTTGGAGCAGCCTGTATCTCAGCACAGGAATAAGGTAGGGAAGAATTCTAAGGATCATTTTGACTGCCTCCAGAAGTTAGATCAGATGGCAAATTGGATTTGGTGCTAGGTCTTTCCCTTTAGGTTTTACCCCAACAATGTTTTCATTAGTTTCGCTCACTCTCGAAATCAAGCATTTTACAGCAGGTTGGAGCAGCCTGTATCTCAGCACAGGAATAAGGTAGGGAAGAATTCTAAGGATCATTTTGACTGCCTCCAGAAGTTAGATCAGATGGCCAATGGAATTTGGTGCTAAGTCTTTCCCTTTAGGTTTTACCCCAACAATGTTTTCATTAGTTTCGCTCACTCTCAAAATCAAGCATTTTACAGCAGGTTGGAGCAGCCTGTATCTCAGCACAGGAATAAGGTAGGGAAGAATTCTAAGGATCATTTTGACTGCCTCCAGAAGTTAGATCAGATGGCCAATGCAATTTGGTGCTAGGTCTTTCCCTTTAGGTTTTACCCCAACAATGTTTTCATTAGTTTCGCTCACTCTCGAAATCAAGCATTTTACAACAGGTTGGAGCAGCCTGTATCTCAGCACAGGAATAAGGTAGGGAAGAATTCAAATACTCATTTTGACTGCCTCCAGAAGTTAGATCAGATGGCAAATTGGATTTGGTGCTAGGTCTTTCCCTTTAGGTTTTACCCCAACAATGTTTTCATTAGTTTCGCTCACTCTCGAAATCAAGCATTTTACAGCAGGTTAGAGCAGCCTGTATCTCAGCACAGGAATAAGGTAGGGAAGAATTCTAAGGATCATTTTGACTGCCTCCAGAAGTTAGATCAGATGGCAAATTGGATTTGGTGCTAAGTCTTTCCCTTTAGGTTTTACCCCAACAATGTTTTCATTAGTTTCGCTCACTCTCGAAATCAAGCATTTTACAGCAGGTTGGAGCAGCCTGTATCTCAGCACAGGAATAAGGTAGGGAAGAATTCTAAGGATCATTTTGACTGCCTCCAGAAGTTAGATCAGATGGCAAATTGGATTTGGTGCTAGGTCTTTCCCTTTAGGTTTTACCCCAACAATGTTTTCATTAGTTTCGCTCACTCTCGAAATCAAGCATTTTACAGCAGGTTGGAGCAGCCTGTATCTCAGCACAGGAATAAGGTATAGAGGAATTCAAATACTCATTTTGACTGCCTCCAGAAGTTAGATCAGATGGCCAATGCAATTTGGTGCTAGGCCTTTCCCTTTAGGTTTTACCCCAACAATGTTTTCATTAGTTTCGCTCACTCTCGAAATCAAGCATTTTACAGCAGGTTGGAGCAGCCTGTATCTCAGCACAGGAATAAGGTAGGGAAGAATTCTAAGGATCATTTTGACTGCCTCCAGAAGTTAGATCAGATGGCCAATGCAATTTGGTGCTAGGCCTTTCCCTTTAGGTTTTACCCCAACAATGTTTTCATTAGTTTCGCTCACTCTCGAAATCAAGCATTTTACAGCAGGTTGGAGCAGCCTGTATCTCAGCACAGGAATAAGGTAGGGAAGAATTCTAAGGATCATTTTGACTGCCTCCAGAAGTTAGATCAGATGGCAAATTGGATTTGGTGCTAGGTCTTTCCCTTTAGGTTTTACCCCAACAATGTTTTCATTAGTTTCGCTCACTCTCGAAATCAAGCATTTTACAGCAGGTTGGAGCAGCCTGTATCTCAGCACAGGAATAAGGTAGGGAAGAATTCTAAGGATCATTTTGACTGCCTCCAGAAGTTAGATCAGATGGCCAATGCAATTTGGTGCTAGGCCTTTCCCTTTAGGTTTTACCCCAACAATGTTTTCATTAGTTTCGCTCACTCTCGAAATCAAGCATTTTACAGCAGGTTGGAGCAGCCTGTATCTCAGCACAGGAATAAGGTAGGGAAGAATTCTAAGGATCATTTTGACTGCCTCCAGAAGTTAGATCAGATGGCAAATTGGATTTGGTGCTAAGTCTTTCCCTTTAGGTTTTACCCCAACAATGTTTTCATTAGTTTCGCTCACTCTCGAAATCAAGCATTTTACAGCAGGTTGGAGCAGCCTGTATCTCAGCACAGGAATAAGGTAGGGAAGAATTCAAATACTCATTTTGACTGCCTCCAGAAGTTAGATCAGATGGCCAATGCAATTTGGTGCTAGGCCTTTCCCTTTAGGTTTTACCCCAACAATGTTTTCATTAGTTTCGCTCACTCTCGAAATCAAGCATTTTACAGCAGGTTGGAGCAGCCTGTATCTCAGCACAGGAATAAGGTAGGGAAGAATTCTAAGGATCATTTTGACTGCCTCCAGAAGTTAGATCAGATGGCAAATTGGATTTGGTGCTAGGTCTTTCCCTTTAGGTTTTACCCCAACAATGTTTTCATTAGTTTCGCTCACTCTCGAAATCAAGCATTTTACAGCAGGTTGGAGCAGCCTGTATCTCAGCACAGGAATAAGGTAGGGAAGAATTCTAAGGATCATTTTGACTGCCTCCAGAAGTTAGATCAGATGGCCAATGCAATTTGGTGCTAGGCCTTTCCCTTTAGGTTTTACCCCAACAATGTTTTCATTAGTTTCGCTCACTCTCGAAATCAAGCATTTTACAGCAGGTTGGAGCAGCCTGTATCTCAGCACAGGAATAAGGTAGGGAAGAATTCTAAGGATCATTTTGACTGCCTCCAGAAGTTAGATCAGATGGCAAATTGGATTTGGTGCTAAGTCTTTCCCTTTAGGTTTTACCCCAACAATGTTTTCATTAGTTTCGCTCACTCTCGAAATCAAGCATTTTACAGCAGGTTGGAGCAGCCTGTATCTCAGCACAGGAATAAGGTAGGGAAGAATTCAAATACTCATTTTGACTGCCTCCAGAAGTTAGATCAGATGGCCAATGCAATTTGGTGCTAGGCCTTTCCCTTTAGGTTTTACCCCAACAATGTTTTCATTAGTTTCGCTCACTCTCGAAATCAAGCATTTTACAGCAGGTTGGAGCAGCCTGTATCTCAGCACAGGAATAAGGTAGGGAAGAATTCTAAGGATCATTTTGACTGCCTCCAGAAGTTAGATCAGATGGCCAATGCAATTTGGTCCTAGGCCTTTCCCTTTAGGTTTTACCCCAACAATGTTTTCATTAGTTTCGCTCACTCTCGAAATCAAGCATTTTACAGCAGGTTGGAGCAGCCTGTATCTCAGCACAGGAATAAGGTAGGGAAGAATTCTAAGGATCATTTTGACTGCCTCCAGAAGTTAGATCAGATGGCCAATGCAATTTGGTCCTAGGCCTTTCCCTTTAGGTTTTACCCCAACAATGTTTTCATTAGTTTCGCTCACTCTCGAAATCAAGCATTTTACAGCAGGTTGGAGCAGCCTGTATCTCAGCACAGGAATAAGGTAGGGAAGAATTCTAAGGATCATTTTGACTGCCTCCAGAAGTTAGATCAGATGGCCAATGCAATTTGGTGCTAGGCTTTTCCCTTTAGGTTTTACCCCAACAATGTTTTCATTAGTTTCGCTCACTCTCGAAATCAAGCATTTTACAGCAGGTTGGAGCAGCCTGTATCTCAGCACAGGAATAAGGTAGGGAAGAATTCTAAGGCTCATTTTGACTGCCTCCAGAAGTTAGATCAGATGGCAAATTGGATTTGGTGCTAGGTCTTTCCCTTTAGGTTTTACCCCAACAATGTTTTCATTAGTTTCGCTCACTCTCGAAATCAAGCATTTTACAACAGGTTGGAGCAGCCTGTATCTCAGCACAGGAATAAGGTAGGGAAGAATTCAAATACTCATTTTGACTGCCTCCAGAAGTTAGATCAGATGGCAAATTGGATTTGGTGCTAGGTCTTTCCCTTTAGGTTTTACCCCAACAATGTTTTCATTAGTTTCGCTCACTCTCGAAATCAAGCATTTTACAGCAGGTTAGAGCAGCCTGTATCTCAGCACAGGAATAAGGTAGGGAAGAATTCTAAGGATCATTTTGACTGCCTCCAGAAGTTAGATCAGATGGCAAATTGGATTTGGTGCTAAGTCTTTCCCTTTAGGTTTTACCCCAACAATGTTTTCATTAGTTTCGCTCACTCTCGAAATCAAGCATTTTACAGCAGGTTGGAGCAGCCTGTATCTCAGCACAGGAATAAGGTAGGGAAGAATTCTAAGGATCATTTTGACTGCCTCCAGAAGTTAGATCAGATGGCAAATTGGATTTGGTGCTAGTTCTTTCCCTTTAGGTTTTACCCCAACAATGTTTTCATTAGTTTCGCTCACTCTCGAAATCAAGCATTTTACAGCAGGTTGGAGCAGCCTGTATCTCAGCACAGGAATAAGGTATAGAGGAATTCAAATACTCATTTTGACTGCCTCCAGAAGTTAGATCAGATGGCCAATGCAATTTGGTGCTAGGCCTTTCCCTTTAGGTTTTACCCCAACAATGTTTTCATTAGTTTCGCTCACTCTCGAAATCAAGCATTTTACAGCAGGTTGGAGCAGCCTGTATCTCAGCACAGGAATAAGGTAGGGAAGAATTCTAAGGATCATTTTGACTGCCTCCAGAAGTTAGATCAGATGGCCAATGCAATTTGGTGCTAGGCCTTTCCCTTTAGGTTTTACCCCAACAATGTTTTCATTAGTTTCGCTCACTCTCGAAATCAAGCATTTTACAGCAGGTTGGAGCAGCCTGTATCTCAGCACAGGAATAAGGTAGGGAAGAATTCTAAGGATCATTTTGACTGCCTCCAGAAGTTAGATCAGATGGCAAATTGGATTTGGTGCTAGGTCTTTCCCTTTAGGTTTTACCCCAACAATGTTTTCATTAGTTTCGCTCACTCTCGAAATCAAGCATTTTACAGCAGGTTGGAGCAGCCTGTATCTCAGCACAGGAATAAGGTAGGGAAGAATTCTAAGGATCATTTTGACTGCCTCCAGAAGTTAGATCAGATGGCCAATGCAATTTGGTGCTAGGCCTTTCCCTTTAGGTTTTACCCCAACAATGTTTTCATTAGTTTCGCTCACTCTCGAAATCAAGCATTTTACAGCAGGTTGGAGCAGCCTGTATCTCAGCACAGGAATAAGGTAGGGAAGAATTCTAAGGATCATTTTGACTGCCTCCAGAAGTTAGATCAGATGGCAAATTGGATTTGGTGCTAAGTCTTTCCCTTTAGGTTTTACCCCAACAATGTTTTCATTAGTTTCGCTCACTCTCGAAATCAAGCATTTTACAGCAGGTTGGAGCAGCCTGTATCTCAGCACAGGAATAAGGTAGGGAAGAATTCAAATACTCATTTTGACTGCCTCCAGAAGTTAGATCAGATGGCCAATGCAATTTGGTGCTAGGCCTTTCCCTTTAGGTTTTACCCCAACAATGTTTTCATTAGTTTCGCTCACTCTCGAAATCAAGCATTTTACAGCAGGTTGGAGCAGCCTGTATCTCAGCACAGGAATAAGGTAGGGAAGAATTCTAAGGATCATTTTGACTGCCTCCAGAAGTTAGATCAGATGGCAAATTGGATTTGGTGCTAGGTCTTTCCCTTTAGGTTTTACCCCAACAATGTTTTCATTAGTTTCGCTCACTCTCGAAATCAAGCATTTTACAGCAGGTTGGAGCAGCCTGTATCTCAGCACAGGAATAAGGTAGGGAAGAATTCTAAGGATCATTTTGACTGCCCTCCAGAAGTTAGATCAGATGGCCAATGCAATTTGGTGCTAGGCCTTTCCCCTTTAGGTTTTACCCCAACAATGTTTTCATTAGTTTCGCTCACTCTCGAAATCAAGCATTTTACAGCAGGTTGGAGCAGCCTGTATCTCAGCACAGGAATAAGGTAGGGAAGAATTCTAAGGATCATTTTGACTGCCTCCAGAAGTTAGATCAGATGGCAAATTGGATTTGGTGCTAAGTCTTTCCCTTTAGGTTTTACCCCAACAATGTTTTCATTAGTTTCGCTCACTCTCCGAAATCAAGCATTTTACAGCAGGTTGGAGCAGCCTGTATCTCAGCACAGGAATAAGGTAGGGAAGAATTCAAATACTCATTTTGACTGCCTCCAGAAGTTAGATCAGATGGCCAATGCAATTTGGTGCTAGGCCTTTCCCTTTAGGTTTTACCCCAACAATGTTTTCATTAGTTTCGCTCACTCTCGAAATCAAGCATTTTACAGCAGGTTGGAGCAGCCTGTATCTCAGCACAGGAATAAGGTAGGGAAGAATTCTAAGGATCATTTTGACTGCCTCCAGAAGTTAGATCAGATGGCCAATGCAATTTGGTCCTAGGCCTTTCCCTTTAGGTTTTACCCCAACAATGTTTTCATTAGTTTCGCTCACTCTCGAAATCAAGCATTTTACAGCAGGTTGGAGCAGCCTGTATCTCAGCACAGGAATAAGGTAGGGAAGAATTCTAAGGATCATTTTGACTGCCTCCAGAAGTTAGATCAGATGGCCAATGCAATTTGGTCCTAGGGCCTTTCCCTTTAGGTTTTACCCCAACAATGTTTTCATTAGTTTCGCTCACTCTCGAAATCAAGCATTTTACAGCAGGTTGGAGCAGCCTGTATCTCAGCACAGGAATAAGGTAGGGAAGAATTCTAAGGATCATTTTGACTGCCTCCAGAAGTTAGATCAGATGGCCAATGCAATTTGGTGCTAGGCTTTTCCCTTTAGGTTTTACCCCAACAATGTTTTCATTAGTTTCGCTCACTCTCGAAATCAAGCATTTTACAGCAGGTTGGAGCAGCCTGTATCTCAGCACAGGAATAAGGTAGGGAAGAATTCTAAGGCTCATTTTGACTGCCTCCAGAAGTTAGATCTGATGGCAAATTGGATTTGGTGCTAGGTCTTTCCCTTTAGGTTTTACCCCAACAATGTTTTCATTAGTTTCGCTCACATCTCGAAATCAAGCATTTTACAGCAGGTTGGAGCAGCCTGTATCTCAGCACAGGAATAAGGTAGGGAAGAATTCTAAGGATCATTTTGACTGCCTCCAGAAGTTAGATCAGATGGCCAATGCAATTTGGTGCTAGGCCTTTCCCTTTAGGTTTTACCCCAACAATGTTTTCATTAGTTTCGCTCACTCTCGAAATCAAGCATTTTACAGCAGGTTGGAGCAGCCTGTATCTCAGCACAGGAATAAGGTAGGGAAGAATTCTAAGGATCATTTTGACTGCCTCCAGAAGTTAGATCAGATGGCAAATGCAATTTGGTGCTAGGTCTTTCCCTTTAGGTTTTACCCCAACAATGTTTTCATTAGTTTCGCTCACTCTCGAAATCAAGCATTTTACAGCAGGTTGGAGCAGCCTGTATCTCAGCACAGGAATAAGGTAGGGAAGAATTCAAATACTCATTTTGACTGCCTCCACAAGTTAGATCAGATGGCCAATGCAATTTAGTGCTAGGCCTTTCCCTTTAGGTTTTACCCCAACAATGTTTTCATTAGTTTCGCTCACTCTCGAAATCAAGCATTTTACAGCAGGTTGGAGCAGCCTGTATCTCAGCACAGGAATAAGGTAGGGAAGAATTCTAAGGATCATTTTGACTGCCTCCAGAAGTTAGATCAGATGGCAAATGCAATTTGGTGCTAGGTCTTTCCCTTTAGGTTTTACCCCAACAATGTTTTCATTAGTTTCGCTCACTCTCGAAATCAAGCATTTTACAGCAGGTTGGAGCAGCCTGTATCTCAGCACAGGAATAAGGTAGGGAAGAATTCAAATACTCATTTTGACTGCCTCCACAAGTTAGATCAGATGGCCAATGCAATTTAGTGCTAGGCCTTTCCCTTTAGGTTTTACCCCAACAATGTTTTCATTAGTTTCGCTCACTCTCGAAATCAAGCATTTTACAGCAGGTTGGAGCAGCCTGTATCTCAGCACAGGAATAAGGTAGGGAAGAATTCTAAGGATCATTTTGACTGCCTCCAGAAGTTAGATCAGATGGCCAATGCAATTTGGTCCTAGGCCTTTCCCTTTAGGTTTTACCCCAACAATGTTTTCATTAGTTTCGCTCACTCTCGAAATCAAGCATTTTACAGCAGGTTGGAGCAGCCTGTATCTCAGCACAGGAATAAGGTAGGGAAGAATTCTAAGGATCATTTTGACTGCCTCCAGAAGTTAGATCAGATGGCAAATTGGATTTGGTGCTAGGTCTTTCCCTTTAGGTTTTACCCCAACAATGTTTTCATTAGTTTCGCTCACTCTCGAAATCAAGCATTTTACAGCAGGTTGGAGCAGCCTGTATCTCAGCACAGGAATAAGGTAGGGAAGAATTCTAAGGATCATTTTGACTGCCTCCAGAAGTTAGATCAGATGGCCAATGCAATTTGGTGCTAGGCCTTTCCCTTTAGGTTTTACCCCAACAATGTTTTCATTAGTTTCGCTCACTCTCGAAATCAAGCATTTTACAGCAGGTTGGAGCAGCCTGTATCTCAGCACAGGAATAAGGTAGGGAAGAATTCTAAGGATCATTTTGACTGCCTCCAGAAGTTAGATCAGATGGCAAATTGGATTTGGTGCTAGGTCTTTCCCTTTAGGTTTTACCCCAACAATGTTTTCATTAGTTTCGCTCACTCTCGAAATCAAGCATTTTACAGCAGGTTGGAGCAGCCTGTATCTCAGCACAGGAATAAGGTAGGGAAGAATTCAAATACTCATTTTGACTGCCTCCAGAAGTTAGATCAGATGGCCAATGCAATTTGGTGCTAGGCCTTTCCCTTTAGGTTTTACCCCAACAATGTTTTCATTAGTTTCGCTCACTCTCGAAATCAAGCATTTTACAGCAGGTTGGAGCAGCCTGTATCTCAGCACAGGAATAAGGTAGGGAAGAATTCTAAGGATCATTTTGACTGCCTCCAGAAGTTAGATCAGATGGCCAATGCAATTTGGTCCTAGGCCTTTCCCTTTAGGTTTTACCCCAACAATGTTTTCATTAGTTTCGCTCACTCTCGAAATCAAGCATTTTACAGCAGGTTGGAGCAGCCTGTATCTCAGCACAGGAATAAGGTAGGGAAGAATTCTAAGGATCATTTTGACTGCCTCCAGAAGTTAGATCAGATGGCCAATGCAATTTGGTCCTAGGCCTTTCCCTTTAGGTTTTACCCCAACAATGTTTTCATTAGTTTCGCTCACTCTCGAAATCAAGCATTTTACAGCAGGTTGGAGCAGCCTGTATCTCAGCACAGGAATAAGGTAGGGAAGAATTCTAAGGATCATTTTGACTGCCTCCAGAAGTTAGATCAGATGGCCAATGCAATTTGGTGCTAGGCTTTTCCCTTTAGGTTTTACCCCAACAATGTTTTCATTAGTTTCGCTCACTCTCGAAATCAAGCATTTTACAGCAGGTTGGAGCAGCCTGTATCTCAGCACAGGAATAAGGTAGGGAAGAATTCTAAGGCTCATTTTGACTGCCTCCAGAAGTTAGATCTGATGGCAAATTGGATTTGGTGCTAGGTCTTTCCCTTTAGGTTTTACCCCAACAATGTTTTCATTAGTTTCGCTCACTCTCGAAATCAAGCATTTTACAGCAGGTTGGAGCAGCCTGTATCTCAGCACAGGAATAAGGTAGGGAAGAATTCTAAGGATCATTTTGACTGCCTCCAGAAGTTAGATCAGATGGCCAATGCAATTTGGTGCTAGGCCTTTCCCTTTAGGTTTTACCCCAACAATGTTTTCATTAGTTTCGCTCACTCTCGAAATCAAGCATTTTACAGCAGGTTGGAGCAGCCTGTATCTCAGCACAGGAATAAGGTAGGGAAGAATTCTAAGGATCATTTTGACTGCCTCCAGAAGTTAGATCAGATGGCAAATGCAATTTGGTGCTAGGTCTTTCCCTTTAGGTTTTACCCCAACAATGTTTTCATTAGTTTCGCTCACTCTCGAAATCAAGCATTTTACAGCAGGTTGGAGCAGCCTGTATCTCAGCACAGGAATAAGGTAGGGAAGAATTCAAATACTCATTTTGACTGCCTCCACAAGTTAGATCAGATGGCCAATGCAATTTAGTGCTAGGCCTTTCCCTTTAGGTTTTACCCCAACAATGTTTTCATTAGTTTCGCTCACTCTCGAAATCAAGCATTTTACAGCAGGTTGGAGCAGCCTGTATCTCAGCACAGGAATAAGGTAGGGAAGAATTCTAAGGATCATTTTGACTGCCTCCAGAAGTTAGATCAGATGGCCAATGCAATTTGGTCCTAGGCCTTTCCCTTTAGGTTTTACCCCAACAATGTTTTCATTAGTTTCGCTCACTCTCGAAATCAAGCATTTTACAGCAGGTTGGAGCAGCCTGTATCTCAGCACAGGAATAAGGTAGGGAAGAATTCTAAGGATCATTTTGACTGCCTCCAGAAGTTAGATCAGATGGCAAATTGGATTTGGTGCTAGGTCTTTCCCTTTAGGTTTTACCCCAACAATGTTTTCATTAGTTTCGCTCACTCTCAAAATCAAGCATTTTACAGCAGGTTGGAGCAGCCTGTATCTCAGCACAGGAATAAGGTAGGGAAGAATTCTAAGGATCATTTTGACTGCCTCCAGAAGTTAGATCAGATGGCCAATGGAATTTGGTGCTAAGTCTTTCCCTTTAGGTTTTACCCCAACAATGTTTTCATTAGTTTCGCTCACTCTCAAAATCAAGCATTTTACAGCAGGTTGGAGCAGCCTGTATCTCAGCACAGGAATAAGGTAGGGAAGAATTCTAAGGATCATTTTGACTGCCTCCAGAAGTTAGATCAGATGGCCAATGCAATTTGGTGCTAGGTCTTTCCCTTTAGGTTTTACCCCAACAATGTTTTCATTAGTTTCGCTCACTCTCGAAATCAAGCATTTTACAGCAGGTTGGAGCAGCCTGTATCTCAGCACAGGAATAAGGTAGGGAAGAATTCAAATACTCATTTTGACTGCCTCCAGAAGTTAGATCAGATGGCAAATTGGATTTGGTGCTAGGTCTTTCCCTTTAGGTTTTACCCCAACAATGTTTTCATTAGTTTCGCTCACTCTCGAAATCAAGCATTTTACAGCAGGTTGGAGCAGCCTGTATCTCAGCACAGGAATAAGGTAGGGAAGAATTCTAAGGATCATTTTGACTGCCTCCAGAAGTTAGATCAGATGGCAAATTGGATTTGGTGCTAAGTCTTTCCCTTTAGGTTTTACCCCAACAATGTTTTCATTAGTTTCGCTCACTCTCGAAATCAAGCATTTTACAGCAGGTTGGAGCAGCCTGTATCTCAGCACAGGAATAAGGTAGGGAAGAATTCTAAGGATCATTTTGACTGCCTCCAGAAGTTAGATCAGATGGCAAATTGGATTTGGTGCTAGTTCTTTCCCTTTAGGTTTTACCCCAACAATGTTTTCATTAGTTTCGCTCACTCTCGAAATCAAGCATTTTACAGCAGGTTGGAGCAGCCTGTATCTCAGCACAGGAATAAGGTAGGGAGGAATTCAAATACTCATTTTGACTGCCTCCAGAAGTTAGATCAGATGGCCAATGCAATTTGGTGCTAGGCCTTTCCCTTTAGGTTTTACCCCAACAATGTTTTCATTAGTTTCGCTCACTCTCGAAATCAAGCATTTTACAGCAGGTTGGAGCAGCCTGTATCTCAGCACAGGAATAAGGTAGGGAAGAATTCTAAGGATCATTTTGACTGCCTCCAGAAGTTAGATCAGATGGCCAATGCAATTTGGTGCTAGGCCTTTCCCTTTAGGTTTTACCCCAACAATGTTTTCATTAGTTTCGCTCACTCTCGAAATCAAGCATTTTACAGCAGGTTGGAGCAGCCTGTATCTCAGCACAGGAATAAGGTAGGGAAGAATTCTAAGGATCATTTTGACTGCCTCCAGAAGTTAGATCAGATGGCAAATTGGATTTGGTGCTAGGTCTTTCCCTTTAGGTTTTACCCCAACAATGTTTTCATTAGTTTCGCTCACTCTCGAAATCAAGCATTTTACAGCAGGTTGGAGCAGCCTGTATCTCAGCACAGGAATAAGGTAGGGAAGAATTCAAATACTCATTTTGACTGCCTCCAGAAGTTAGATCAGATGGCCAATGCAATTTGGTGCTAGGCCTTTCCCTTTAGGTTTTACCCCAACAATGTTTTCATTAGTTTCGCTCACTCTCGAAATCAAGCATTTTACAGCAGGTTGGAGCAGCCTGTATCTCAGCACAGGAATAAGGTAGGGAAGAATTCTAAGGATCATTTTGACTGCCTCCAGAAGTTAGATCAGATGGCCAATGCAATTTGGTGCTAGGTCTTTCCCTTTAGGTTTTACCCCAACAATGTTTTCATTAGTTTCGCTCACTCTCGAAATCAAGCATTTTACAGCACGTTGGAGCAGCCTGTATCTCAGCACAGGAATAAGGTAGGGAAGAATTCTAAGGATCATTTTGACTGCCTCCAGAAGTTAGATCAGATGGCCAATGCAATTTGGTGCTAGGTCTTTCCCTTTAGGTTTTACCCCAACAATGTTTTCATTAGTTTCGCTCACTCTCGAAATCAAGCATTTTACAGCAGGTTGGAGCAGCCTGTATCTCAGCACAGGAATAAGGTAGGGAAGAATTCTAAGGATCATTTTGACTGCCTCCAGAAGTTAGATCAGATGGCAAATTGGATTTGGTGCTAGGTCTTTCCCTTTAGGTTTTACCCCAACAATGTTTTCATTAGTTTCGCTCACTCTCGAAATCAAGCATTTTACCGCAGGTTGGAGCAGCCTGTATCTCAGCACAGGAATAAGGTAGGGAAGAATTCTAAGGATCATTTTGACTGCCTCCAGAAGTTAGATCAGATGGCAAATTGGATTTGGTGCTAGGTCTTTCCCTTTAGGTTTTACCCCAACAATCTTTTCATTAGTTTCGCTCACTCTCGAAATCAAGCATTTTACAGCAGGTTGGAGCAGCCTGTATCTCAGCACAGGAATAAGGTAGGGAAGAATTCTAAGGATCATTTTGACTGCCTCCAGAAGTTAGATCAGATGGCAAATTGGATTTGGTGCTAGGTCTTTCCCTTTAGGTTTTACCCCAACAATGTTTTCATTAGTTTCGCTCACTCTCGAAATCAAGCATTTTACAGCAGGTTGGAGCAGCCTGTATCTCAGCACAGGAATAAGGTAGGGAAGAATTCTAAGGATCATTTTGACTGCCTCCAGAAGTTAGATCAGATGGCAAATTGGATTTGGTGCTAGGTCTTTCCCTTTAGGTTTTACCCCAACAATGTTTTCATTAGTTTCGCTCACTCTCGAAATCAAGCATTTTACAGCAGGTTGGAGCAGCCTGTATCTCAGCACAGGAATAAGGTAGGGAAGAATTCAAATACTCATTTTGACTGCCTCCAGAAGTTAGATCAGATGGCAAATTGGATTTGGTGCTAGGTCTTTCCCTTTAGGTTTTACCCCAACAATGTTTTCATTAGTTTCGCTCACTCTCGAAATCAAGCATTTTACAGCAGGTTGGAGCAGCCTGTATCTCAGCACAGGAATAAGGTAGGGAAGAATTCTAAGGATCATTTTGACTGCCTCCAGAAGTTAGATCAGATGGCAAATTGGATTTGGTGCTAGGTCTTTCCCTTTAGGTTTTACCCCAACAATGTTTTCATTAGTTTCGCTCACTCTCGAAATCAAGCATTTTACAGCAGGTTGGAGCAGCCTGTATCTCAGCACAGGAATAAGGTAGGGAAGAATTCAAATACTCATTTTGACTGCCTCCAGAAGTTAGATCAGATGGCAAATTGGATTTGGTGCTAGGTCTTTCCCTTTAGGTTTTACCCCAACAATGTTTTCATTAGTTTCGCTCACTCTCGAAATCAAGCATTTTACAGCAGGTTGGAGCAGCCTGTATCTCAGCACAGGAATAAGGTAGGGAAGAATTCAAATACTCATTTTGACTGCCTCCAGAAGTTAGATCAGATGGCAAATTGGATTTGGTGCTAGGTCTTTCCCTTTAGGTTTTACCCCAACAATGTTTTCATTAGTTTCGCTCACTCTCGAAATCAAGCATTTTACAACAGGTTGGAGCAGCCTGTATCTCAGCACAGGAATAAGGTAGGGAAGAATTCAAATACTCATTTTGACTGCCTCCAGAAGTTAGATCAGATGGCAAATTGGATTTGGTGCTAGGTCTTTCCCTTTAGGTTTTACCCCAACAATGTTTTCATTAGTTTCGCTCACTCTCGAAATCAAGCATTTTACAGCAGGTTAGAGCAGCCTGTATCTCAGCACAGGAATAAGGTAGGGAAGAATTCTAAGGATCATTTTGACTGCCTCCAGAAGTTAGATCAGATGGCAAATTGGATTTGGTGCTAAATCTTTCCCTTTAGGTTTTACCCCAACAATGTTTTCATTAGTTTCGCTCACTCTCGAAATCAAGCATTTTACAGCAGGTTGGAGCAGCCTGTATCTCAGCACAGGAATAAGGTAGGGAAGAATTCTAAGGATCATTTTGACTGCCTCCAGAAGTTAGATCAGATGGCAAATTGGATTTGGTGCTAGGTCTTTCCCTTTAGGTTTTACCCCAACAATGTTTTCATTAGTTTCGCTCACTCTCGAAATCAAGCATTTTACACCAGGTTGGAGCAGCCCGTATCTCAGCACAGGAATAAAGTAGGGAAGAATTTAAATACTCATTTTGACTGCCTCCAGAAGTTAGATCAGATGGCCAATGGAATTTGGTGCTAGGTCTTTCCCTTTAGGTTTTACCCCAACATGGTTTTCATTAGTTTCGCTCACTCTCGAAATCAAGCATTTTACAGCAGGTTGGAGCAGCCTGTATCTCAGCACAGGAATAAGGTAGGGAAGAATTCTAAGGATCATTTTGACTGCCTCCAGAAGTTAGATCAGATGGCCAATGGAATTTGGTGCTAGGTCTTTCCCTTTAGGTTTTACCCCAACAATGTTTTCATTAGTTTCGCTCACTCTCGAAATCAAGCATTTTACAGCAGGTTGGAGCAGCCTGTATCTCAGCACAGGAATAAGGTAGGGAAGAATTCAAATACTCATTTTGACTGCCTCCAGAAGTTAGATCAGATGGCAAATTGGATTTGGTGCTAGGTCTTTCCCTTTAGGTTTTACCCCAACAATGTTTTCATTAGTTTCGCTCACTCTCGAAATCAAGCATTTTACAGCAGGTTGGAGCAGCCTGTATCTCAGCACAGGAATAAGGTAGGGAAGAATTCTAAGGATCATTTTGACTGCCTCCAGAAGTTAGATCAGATGGCAAATTGGATTTGGTGCTAGGTCTTTCCCTTTAGGTTTTACCCCAACAATGTTTTCATTAGTTTCGCTCACTCTCGAAATCAAGCATTTTACAGCAGGTTGGAGCAGCCTGTATCTCAGCACAGGAATAAGGTAGGGAAGAATTCAAATACTCATTTTGACTGCCTCCAGAAGTTAGATCAGATGGCCAATGCAATTTGGTGCTAGGCCTTTCCCTTTAGGTTTTACCCCAACAATGTTTTCATTAGTTTCGCTCACTCTCGAAATCAAGCATTTTACAGCAGGTTGGAGCAGCCTGTATCTCAGCACAGGAATAAGGTAGGGAAGAATTCTAAGGATCATTTTGACTGCCTCCAGAAGTTAGATCAGATGGCCAATGCAATTTGGTGCTAGGTCTTTCCCTTTAGGTTTTACCCCAACAATGTTTTCATTAGTTTCGCTCACTCTCGAAATCAAGCATTTTACAGCAGGTTGGAGCAGCCTGTATCTCAGCACAGGAATAAGGTAGGGAAGAATTCAAATACTCATTTTGACTGCCTCCAGAAGTTAGATCAGATGGCAAATTGGATTTGGTGCTAGGTCTTTCCCTTTAGGTTTTACCCCAACAATGTTTTCATTAGTTTCGCTCACTCTCGAAATCAAGCATTTTACAGCAGGTTGGAGCAGCCTGTATCTCAGCACAGGAATAAGGTAGGGAAGAATTCTAAGGATCATTTTGACTGCCTCCAGAAGTTAGATCAGATGGCAAATTGGATTTGGTGCTAAGTCTTTCCCTTTAGGTTTTACCCCAACAATGTTTTCATTAGTTTCGCTCACTCTCGAAATCAAGCATTTTACAGCAGGTTGGAGCAGCCTGTATCTCAGCACAGGAATAAGGTAGGGAAGAATTCTAAGGATCATTTTGACTGCCTCCAGAAGTTAGATCAGATGGCAAATTGGATTTGGTGCTAGTTCTTTCCCTTTAGGTTTTACCCCAACAATGTTTTCATTAGTTTCGCTCACTCTCGAAATCAAGCATTTTACAGCAGGTTGGAGCAGCCTGTATCTCAGCACAGGAATAAGGTAGGGAGGAATTCAAATACTCATTTTGACTGCCTCCAGAAGTTAGATCAGATGGCCAATGCAATTTGGTGCTAGGCCTTTCCCTTTAGGTTTTACCCCAACAATGTTTTCATTAGTTTCGCTCACTCTCGAAATCAAGCATTTTACAGCAGGTTGGAGCAGCCTGTATCTCAGCACAGGAATAAGGTAGGGAAGAATTCTAAGGATCATTTTGACTGCCTCCAGAAGTTAGATCAGATGGCCAATGCAATTTGGTGCTAGGCCTTTCCCTTTAGGTTTTACCCCAACAATGTTTTCATTAGTTTCGCTCACTCTCGAAATCAAGCATTTTACAGCAGGTTGGAGCAGCCTGTATCTCAGCACAGGAATAAGGTAGGGAAGAATTCTAAGGATCATTTTGACTGCCTCCAGAAGTTAGATCAGATGGCAAATTGGATTTGGTGCTAGGTCTTTCCCTTTAGGTTTTACCCCAACAATGTTTTCATTAGTTTCGCTCACTCTCGAAATCAAGCATTTTACAGCAGGTTGGAGCAGCCTGTATCTCAGCACAGGAATAAGGTAGGGAAGAATTCAAATACTCATTTTGACTGCCTCCAGAAGTTAGATCAGATGGCCAATGCAATTTGGTGCTAGGCCTTTCCCTTTAGGTTTTACCCCAACAATGTTTTCATTAGTTTCGCTCACTCTCGAAATCAAGCATTTTACAGCAGGTTGGAGCAGCCTGTATCTCAGCACAGGAATAAGGTAGGGAAGAATTCTAAGGATCATTTTGACTGCCTCCAGAAGTTAGATCAGATGGCCAATGCAATTTGGTCCTAGGCCTTTCCCTTTAGGTTTTACCCCAACAATGTTTTCATTAGTTTCGCTCACTCTCAAAATCAAGCATTTTACAGCAGGTTGGAGCAGCCTGCATCTCAGCACAGGAATAAGGTAGGGAAGAATTCTAAGGATCATTTTGACTGCCTCCAGAAGTTAGATCAGATGGCCAATGCAATTTGGTCCTAGGCCTTTCCCTTTAGGTTTTACCCCAACAATGTTTTCATTAGTTTCGCTCACTCTCGAAATCAAGCATTTTACAGCAGGTTGGAGCAGCCTGTATCTCAGCACAGGAATAAGGTAGGGAAGAATTCTAAGGATCATTTTGACTGCCTCCAGAAGTTAGATCAGATGGCCAATGCAATTTGGTGCTAGGTCTTTCCCTTTAGGTTTTACCCCAACAATGTTTTCATTAGTTTCGCTCACTCTCGAAATCAAGCATTTTACAGCAGGTTGGAGCAGCCTGTATCTCAGCACAGGAATAAGGTAGGGAAGAATTCTAAGGATCATTTTGACTGCCTCCAGAAGTTAGATCAGATGGCCAATGCAATTTGGTGCTAGGTCTTTCCCTTTAGGTTTTACCCCAACAATGTTTTCATTAGTTTCGCTCACTCTCGAAATCAAGCATTTTACAGCAGGTTGGAGCAGCCTGTATCTCAGCACAGGAATAAGGTAGGGAAGAATTCTAAGGATCATTTTGACTGCCTCCAGAAGTTAGATCAGATGGCAAATTGGATTTGGTGCTAGGTCTTTCCCTTTAGGTTTTACCCCAACAATGTTTTCATTAGTTTCGCTCACTCTCGAAATCAAGCATTTTACCGCAGGTTGGAGCAGCCTGTATCTCAGCACAGGAATAAGGTAGGGAAGAATTCTAAGGATCATTTTGACTGCCTCCAGAAGTTAGATCAGATGGCAAATTGGATTTGGTGCTAGGTCTTTCCCTTTAGGTTTTACCCCAACAATGTTTTCATTAGTTTCGCTCACTCTCGAAATCAAGCATTTTACAGCAGGTTGGAGCAGCCTGTATCTCAGCACAGGAATAAGGTAGGGAAGAATTCTAAGGATCATTTTGACTGCCTCCAGAAGTTAGATCAGATGGCAAATTGGATTTGGTGCTAGGTCTTTCCCTTTAGGTTTTACCCCAACAATGTTTTCATTAGTTTCGCTCACTCTCGAAATCAAGCATTTTACAGCAGGTTGGAGCAGCCTGTATCTCAGCACAGGAATAAGGTAGGGAAGAATTCTAAGGATCATTTTGACTGCCTCCAGAAGTTAGATCAGATGGCAAATTGGATTTGGTGCTAGGTCTTTCCCTTTAGGTTTTACCCCAACAATGTTTTCATTAGTTTCGCTCACTCTCGAAATCAAGCATTTTACAGCAGGTTGGAGCAGCCTGTATCTCAGCACAGGAATAAGGTAGGGAAGAATTCTAAGGATCATTTTGACTGCCTCCAGAACTTAGATCAGATGGCAAATTGGATTTGGTGCTAGGTCTTTCCCTTTAGGTTTTACCCCAACAATGTTTTCATTAGTTTCGCTCACTCTCGAAATCAAGCATTTTACAGCAGGTTGGAGCAGCCTGTATCTCAGCACAGGAATAAGGTAGGGAAGAATTCTAAGGATCATTTTGACTGCCTCCAGAAGTTAGATCAGATGGCAAATTGGATTTGGTGCTAGGTCTTTCCCTTTAGGTTTTACCCCAACAATGTTTTCATTAGTTTCGCTCACTCTCGAAATCAAGCATTTTACAGCAGGTTGGAGCAGCCTGTATCTCAGCACAGGAATAAGGTAGGGAAGAATTCTAAGGATCATTTTGACTGCCTCCAGAAGTTAGATCAGATGGCAAATTGGATTTGGTGCTAGGTCTTTCCCTTTAGGTTTTACCCCAACAATGTTTTCATTAGTTTCGCTCACTCTCGAAATCAAGCATTTTACAGCAGGTTGGAGCAGCCTGTATCTCAGCACAGGAATAAGGTAGGGAGGAATTCAAATACTCATTTTGACTGCCTCCAGAAGTTAGATCAGATGGCCAATGCAATTTGGTGCTAGGCCTTTCCCTTTAGGTTTTACCCCAACAATGTTTTCATTAGTTTCGCTCACTCTCGAAATCAAGCATTTTACAGCAGGTTGGAGCAGCCTGTATCTCAGCACAGGAATAAGGTAGGGAAGAATTCTAAGGATCATTTTGACTGCCTCCAGAAGTTAGATCAGATGGCCAATGCAATTTGGTGCTAGGCCTTTCCCTTTAGGTTTTACCCCAACAATGTTTTCATTAGTTTCGCTCACTCTCGAAATCAAGCATTTTACAGCAGGTTCGAGCAGCCTGTATCTCAGCACAGGAATAAGGTAGGGAAGAATTCAAATACTCATTTTGACTGCCTCCAGAAGTTAGATCAGATGGCCAATGCAATTTGGTGCTAGGCCTTTCCCTTTAGGTTTTACCCCAACAATGTTTTCATTAGTTTCGCTCACTCTCGAAATCAAGCATTTTACAGCAGGTTGGAGCAGCCTGTATCTCAGCACAGGAATAAGGTAGGGAAGAATTCTAAGGATCATTTTGACTGCCTCCAGAAGTTAGATCAGATGGCAAATTGGATTTGGTGCTAGGTCTTTCCCTTTAGGTTTTACCCCAACAATGTTTTCATTAGTTTCGCTCACTCTCGAAATCAAGCATTTTACAGCAGGTTGGAGCAGCCTGTATCTCAGCACAGGAATAAGGTAGGGAAGAATTCTAAGGATCATTTTGACTGCCTCCAGAAGTTAGATCAGATGGCAAATTGGATTTGGTGCTAGGTCTTTCCCTTTAGGTTTTACCCCAACAATGTTTTCATTAGTTTCGCTCACTCTCGAAATCAAGCATTTTACAGCAGGTTGGAGCAGCCTGTATCTCAGCACAGGAATAAGGTAGGGAAGAATTCTAAGGATCATTTTGACTGCCTCCAGAAGTTAGATCAGATGGCAAATTGGATTTGGTGCTAGGTCTTTCCCTTTAGGTTTTACCCCAACAATGTTTTCATTAGTTTCGCTCACTCTCGAAATCAAGCATTTTACAGCAGGTTGGAGCAGCCTGTATCTCAGCACAGGAATAAGGTAGGGAAGAATTCTAAGGCTCATTTTGACTGCCTCCAGAAGTTAGATCAGATGGCAAATTGGATTTGGTGCTAGGTCTTTCCCTTTAGGTTTTACCCCAACAATGTTTTCATTAGTTTCGCTCACTCTCGAAATCAAGCATTTTACAGCAGGTTGGAGCAGCCTGTATCTCAGCACAGGAATAAGGTAGGGAAGAATTCTAAGGATCATTTTGACTGCCTCCAGAAGTTAGATCAGATGGCAAATTGGATTTGGTGCTAGGTCTTTCCCTTTAGGTTTTACCCCAACAATGTTTTCATTAGTTTCGCTCACTCTCGAAATCAAGCATTTTACAGCAGGTTGGAGCAGGTTGGAGCAGCCTGTATCTCAGCACAGGAATAAGGTAGGGAAGAATTCTAAGGATCATTTTGACTGCCTCCAGAAGTTAGATCAGATGGCAAATTGGATTTGGTGCTAGGTCTTTCCCTTTAGGTTTTACCCCAACAATGTTTTCATTAGTTTCGCTCACTCTCGAAATCAAGCATTTTACAGCAGGTTGGAGCAGGTTGGAGCAGCCTGTATCTCAGCACAGGAATAAGGTAGGGAAGAATTCAAATACTCATTTTGACTGCCTCCAGAAGTTAGATCAGATGGCAAATTGGATTTGGTGCTAGGTCTTTCCCTTTAGGTTTTACCCCAACAATGTTTTCATTAGTTTCGCTCACTCTCGAAATCAAGCATTTTACAGCAGGTTGGAGCAGCCTGTATCTCAGCACAGGAATAAGGTAGGGAAGAATTCTAAGGATCATTTTGACTGCCTCCAGAAGTTAGATCAGATGGCAAATTGGATTTGGTGCTAGGTCTTTCCCTTTAGGTTTTACCCCAACAATGTTTTCATTAGTTTCGCTCACTCTCGAAATCAAGCATTTTACAGCAGGTTGGAGCAGCCTGTATCTCAGCACAGGAATAAGGTAGGGAAGAATTCTAAGGATCATTTTGACTGCCTCCAGAAGTTAGATCAGATGGCAAATTGGATTTGGTGCTAGGTCTTTCCCTTTAGGTTTTACCCCAACAATGTTTTCATTAGTTTCGCTCACTCTCGAAATCAAGCATTTTACAGCAGGTTGGAGCAGCCTGTATCTCAGCACAGGAATAAGGTAGGGAAGAATTCTAAGGATCATTTTGACTGCCTCCAGAAGTTAGATCAGATGGCAAATTGGATTTGGTGCTAGGTCTTTCCCTTTAGGTTTTACCCCAACAATGTTTTCATTAGTTTCGCTCACTCTCGAAATCAAGCATTTTACAGCAGGTTGGAGCAGCCTGTATCTCAGCACAGGAAT
Organism: Melanerpes formicivorus; assembly: GCF_026170545.1. Classification (NCBI taxonomy): domain Eukaryota; kingdom Metazoa; phylum Chordata; class Aves; order Piciformes; family Picidae; genus Melanerpes; species Melanerpes formicivorus. The sequence continues at coordinate 64,894 of NW_027143266.1, forward strand.
AAGGTAGGGAAGAATTCTAAGGATCATTTTGACTGCCTCCAGAAGTTAGATCAGATGGCAAATTGGATTTGGTGCTAGGTCTTTCCCTTTAGGTTTTACCCCAACAATGTTTTCATTAGTTTCGCTCACTCTCGAAATCAAGCATTTTACAGCAGGTTGGAGCAGCCTGTATCTCAGCACAGGAATAAGGTAGGGAAGAATTCTAAGGATCATTTTGACTGCCTCCAGAAGTTAGATCAGATGGCAAATTGGATTTGGTGCTAGGTCTTTCCCTTTAGGTTTTGCCCCAACAATGTTTTCATTAGTTTCGCTCACTCTCGAAATCAAGCATTTTACAGCAGGTTGGAGCAGCCTGTATCTCAGCACAGGAATAAGGTAGGGAAGAATTCTAAGGATCATTTTGACTGCCTCCAGAAGTTAGATCAGATGGCAAATTGGATTTGGTGCTAGGTCTTTCCCTTTAGGTTTTACCCCAACAATGTTTTCATTAGTTTCGCTCACTCTCGAAATGAAGCATTTTACAGCAGGTTGGAGCAGCCTGTATCTCAGCACAGGAATAAGGTAGGGAAGAATTCTAAGGATCATTTTGACTGCCTCCAGAAGTTAGATCAGATGGCAAATTGGATTTGGTGCTAGGTCTTTCCCTTTAGGTTTTACCCCAACAATGTTTTCATTAGTTTTGCTCACTCTCGAAATGAAGCATTTTACAGCAGGTTGGAGCAGCCTGTATCTCAGCACAGGAATAAGGTAGGGAAGAATTCTAAGGATCATTTTGACTGCCTCCAGAAGTTAGATCAGATGGCAAATTGGATTTGGTGCTAGGTCTTTCCCTTTAGGTTTTACCCCAACAATGTTTTCATTAGTTTCGCTCACTCTCGAAATCAAGCATTTTACAGCAGGTTGGAGCAGCCTGTATCTCAGCACAGGAATAAGGTAGGGAAGAATTCTAAGGATCATTTTGACTGCCTCCAGAAGTTAGATCAGATGGCAAATTGGATTTGGTGCTAGGTCTTTCCCTTTAGGTTTTACCCCAACAATGTTTTCATTAGTTTCGCTCACTCTCGAAATCAAGCATTTTACAGCAGGTTGGAGCAGCCTGTATCTCAGCACAGGAATAAGGTAGGGAAGAATTCTAAGGATCATTTTGACTGCCTCCAGAAGTTAGATCAGATGGCAAATTGGATTTGGTGCTAGGTCTTTCCCTTTAGGTTTTACCCCAACAATGTTTTCATTAGTTTCGCTCACTCTCGAAATCAAGCATTTTACAGCAGGTTGGAGCAGCCTGTATCTCAGCACAGGAATAAGGTAGGGAAGAATTCTAAGGATCATTTTGACTGCCTCCAGAAGTTAGATCAGATGGCAAATTGGATTTGGTGCTAGGTCTTTCCCTTTAGGTTTTACCCCAACAATGTTTTCATTAGTTTCGCTCACTCTCGAAATCAAGCATTTTACAGCAGGTTGGAGCAGCCTGTATCTCAGCACAGGAATAAGGTAGGGAAGAATTCTAAGGATCATTTTGACTGCCTCCAGAAGTTAGATCAGATGGCAAATTGGATTTGGTGCTTGGTCTTTCCCTTTAGGTTTTACCCCAACAATGTTTTCATTAGTTTCGCTCACTCTCGAAATCAAGCATTTTACAGCAGGTTGGAGCAGCCTGTATCTCAGCACAGGAATAAGGTAGGGAAGAATTCAAATACTCATTTTGACTGCCTCCAGAAGTTAGATCAGATGGCAAATTGGATTTGGTGCTAGGTCTTTCCCTTTAGGTTTTACCCCAACAATGTTTTCATTAGTTTCGCTCACTCTCGAAATCAAGCATTTTACAGCAGGTTGGAGCAGCCTGTATCTCAGCACAGGAATAAGGTAGGGAAGAATTCAAATACTCATTTTGACTGCCTCCAGAAGTTAGATCAGATGGCCAATGGAATTTGGTGCTAGGTCTTTCCCTTTAGGTTTTACCCCAACAATGTTTTCATTAGTTTCGCTCACTCTCGAAATCAAGCATTTTACAGCAGGTTGGAGCAGCCTGTATCTCAGCACAGGAATAAGGTAGGGAAGAATTCTAAGGATCATTTTGACTGCCTCCAGAAGTTAGATCAGATGGCAAATTGGATTTGGTGCTAGGTCTTTCCCTTTAGGTTTTACCCCAACAATGTTTTCATTAGTTTCGCTCACTCTCGAAATCAAGCATTTTACAGCAGGTTGGAGCAGCCTGTATCTCAGCACAGGAATAAGGTAGGGAAGAATTCTAAGGATCATTTTGACTGCCTCCAGAAGTTAGATCAGATGGCAAATTGGATTTGGTGCTAGGTCTTTCCCTTTAGGTTTTACCCCAACAATGTTTTCATTAGTTTCGCTCACTCTCGAAATCAAGCATTTTACAGCAGGTTGGAGCAGCCTGTATCTCAGCACAGGAATAAGGTAGGGAAGAATTCTAAGGATCATTTTGACTGCCTCCAGAAGTTAGATCAGATGGCAAATTGGATTTGGTGCTAGGTCTTTCCCTTTAGGTTTTACCCCAACAATGTTTTCATTAGTTTCGCTCACTCTCGAAATCAAGCATTTTACAGCAGGTTGGAGCAGCCTGTATCTCAGCACAGGAATAAGGTAGGGAAGAATTCTAAGGATCATTTTGACTGCCTCCAGAAGTTAGATCAGATGGCAAATTGGATTTGGTGCTAGGTCTTTCCCTTTAGGTTTTACCCCAACAATGTTTTCATTAGTTTCGCTCACTCTCGAAATCAAGCATTTTACAGCAGGTTGGAGCAGCCTGTATCTCAGCACAGGAATAAGGTAGGGAAGAATTCTAAGGATCATTTTGACTGCCTCCAGAAGTTAGATCAGATGGCAAATTGGATTTGGTGCTAGGTCTTTCCCTTTAGGTTTTACCCCAACAATGTTTTCATTAGTTTCGCTCACTCTCGAAATCAAGCATTTTACAGCAGGTTGGAGCAGCCTGTATCTCAGCACAGGAATAAGGTAGGGAAGAATTCTAAGGATCATTTTGACTGCCTCCAGAAGTTAGATCAGATGGCAAATTGGATTTGGTGCTAGGTCTTTCCCTTTAGGTTTTACCCCAACAATGTTTTCATTAGTTTCGCTCACTCTCGAAATCAAGCATTTTACAGCAGGTTGGAGCAGCCTGTATCTCAGCACAGGAATAAGGTAGGGAAGAATTCTAAGGATCATTTTGACTGCCTCCAGAAGTTAGATCAGATGGCAAATTGGATTTGGTGCTAGGTCTTTCCCTTTAGGTTTTACCCCAACAATGTTTTCATTAGTTTCGCTCACTCTCGAAATCAAGCATTTTACAGCAGGTTGGAGCAGCCTGTATCTCAGCACAGGAATAAGGTAGGGAAGAATTCTAAGGATCATTTTGACTGCCTCCAGAAGTTAGATCAGATGGCAAATTGGATTTGGTGCTAGGTCTTTCCCTTTAGGTTTTACCCCAACAATGTTTTCATTAGTTTCGCTCACTCTCGAAATCAAGCATTTTACAGCAGGTTGGAGCAGCCTGTATCTCAGCACAGGAATAAGGTAGGGAAGAATTCTAAGGATCATTTTGACTGCCTCCAGAAGTTAGATCAGATGGCAAATTGGATTTGGTGCTAGGTCTTTCCCTTTAGGTTTTACCCCAACAATGTTTTCATTAGTTTCGCTCACTCTCGAAATCAAGCATTTTACAGCAGGTTGGAGCAGCCTGTATCTCAGCACAGGAATAAGGTAGGGAAGAATTCAAATACTCATTTTGACTGCCTCCAGAAGTTAGATCAGATGGCAAATTGGATTTGGTGCTAGGTCTTTCCCTTTAGGTTTTACCCCAACAATGTTTTCATTAGTTTCGCTCACTCTCGAAATCAAGCATTTTACAGCAGGTTGGAGCAGCCTGTATCTCAGCACAGGAATAAGGTAGGGAAGAATTCAAATACTCATTTTGACTGCCTCCAGAAGTTAGATCAGATGGCCAATGGAATTTGGTGCTAGGTCTTTCCCTTTAGGTTTTACCCCAACAATGTTTTCATTAGTTTCGCTCACTCTCGAAATCAAGCATTTTACAGCAGGTTGGAGCAGCCTGTATCTCAGCACAGGAATAAGGTAGGGAAGAATTCTAAGGATCATTTTGACTGCCTCCAGAAGTTAGATCAGATGGCAAATTGGATTTGGTGCTAGGTCTTTCCCTTTAGGTTTTACCCCAACAATGTTTTCATTAGTTTCGCTCACTCTCGAAATCAAGCATTTTACAGCAGGTTGGAGCAGCCTGTATCTCAGCACAGGAATAAGGTAGGGAAGAATTCTAAGGATCATTTTGACTGCCTCCAGAAGTTAGATCAGATGGCAAATTGGATTTGGTGCTAGGTCTTTCCCTTTAGGTTTTACCCCAACAATGTTTTCATTAGTTTCGCTCACTCTCGAAATCAAGCATTTTACAGCAGGTTGGAGCAGCCTGTATCTCAGCACAGGAATAAGGTAGGGAAGAATTCTAAGGATCATTTTGACTGCCTCCAGAAGTTAGATCAGATGGCAAATTGGATTTGGTGCTAGGTCTTTCCCTTTAGGTTTTACCCCAACAATGTTTTCATTAGTTTCGCTCACTCTCGAAATCAAGCATTTTACAGCAGGTTGGAGCAGCCTGTATCTCAGCACAGGAATAAGGTAGGGAAGAATTCAAATACTCATTTTGACTGCCTCCAGAAGTTAGATCAGATGGCAAATTGGATTTGGTGCTAGGTCTTTCCCTTTAGGTTTTACCCCAACAATGTTTTCATTAGTTTCGCTCACTCTCGAAATCAAGCATTTTACAGCAGGTTGGAGCAGCCTGTATCTCAGCACAGGAATAAGGTAGGGAAGAATTCAAATACTCATTTTGACTGCCTCCAGAAGTTAGATCAGATGGCCAATGGAATTTGGTGCTAGGTCTTTCCCTTTAGGTTTTACCCCAACAATGTTTTCATTAGTTTCGCTCACTCTCGAAATCAAGCATTTTACAGCAGGTTGGAGCAGCCTGTATCTCAGCACAGGAATAAGGTAGGGAAGAATTCTAAGGATCATTTTGACTGCCTCCAGAAGTTAGATCAGATGGCAAATTGGATTTGGTGCTAGGTCTTTCCCTTTAGGTTTTACCCCAACAATGTTTTCATTAGTTTCGCTCACTCTCGAAATCAAGCATTTTACAGCAGGTTGGAGCAGCCTGTATCTCAGCACAGGAATAAGGTAGGGAAGAATTCTAAGGATCATTTTGACTGCCTCCAGAAGTTAGATCAGATGGCAAATTGGATTTGGTGCTAGGTCTTTCCCTTTAGGTTTTACCCCAACAATGTTTTCATTAGTTTCGCTCACTCTCGAAATCAAGCATTTTACAGCAGGTTGGAGCAGCCTGTATCTCAGCACAGGAATAAGGTAGGGAAGAATTCTAAGGATCATTTTGACTGCCTCCAGAAGTTAGATCAGATGGCAAATTGGATTTGGTGCTAGGTCTTTCCCTTTAGGTTTTACCCCAACAATGTTTTCATTAGTTTCGCTCACTCTCGAAATCAAGCATTTTACAGCAGGTTGGAGCAGCCTGTATCTCAGCACAGGAATAAGGTAGGGAAGAATTCTAAGGATCATTTTGACT